>NW_015681739.1:0-209 GCF_001515625.1 Sinocyclocheilus rhinocerous
GGATCATGGTAGACCGAGCTGGCAAATGTGAGCCCTTATATACAGTAATAATAAAGCTCTATCAGGCCTAGTGGGAAGGCTAATGAGTATCAAAATTTTTTTCATTACATCATTGACATTAGCTAATGTGCTTTTAAATGGCAATTTAAACACCATCGAGTTACCACAAAATGCCAGCCATTACAAGTCTCTCTGTGGGGATGCCTACC
>NW_015681740.1:0-209 GCF_001515625.1 Sinocyclocheilus rhinocerous
TAATAATTATTATTATTATTATTACTATTAGTAGTAGTAGTATTTTAAACCAAATGTTCTGTATTTTATGTATTATATCCTTTTTTCTATTTAAACCAAGGTAAATAAGTAAAGTATATTTCACTAATAATAATAATAATAATAATAATAATAATTATGATGATGATGATGTTGATAATGATAATGATAATGATAATAATAATAATAAC
>NW_015681741.1:0-209 GCF_001515625.1 Sinocyclocheilus rhinocerous
GGAGGAGCTCCGGAGGGATAAAAGGAGGAGTAACGACAGTGATGGAGAAGAGAGGACCAGGCCTGGACTATCTATGTTGTTTTATTATGTTTTATGCGGCAGTCGTCCGTGAGGGGCTACCACTTTTACTTTCATTTTGTGTTTGTTTATTTAGGCTATCTATTAAAGTTTTATGTAACAAAGTTCGTAGTTCAGGGAAGAAGGAGGCA
>NW_015681742.1:0-209 GCF_001515625.1 Sinocyclocheilus rhinocerous
ATTTCACGAATTGCTTAATTAATTGAGCATGACTGCTGCATTACTCTGTACTTTAAAATTATTTAAAATAAAATATTTGAAATATATATATTTAAGTTAAAATAGTATTAAGTAATCTCTTTCTTTCACAGTGACATTGCAGGGCATGCTACAGTGTGCCTGACGGAGAAGTTTATTCCCAAGTGTCACGGCCCACAGAAACTTCTGGC
>NW_015681743.1:0-209 GCF_001515625.1 Sinocyclocheilus rhinocerous
AGTCTTAAACACAATTTCGGAGGCTAGAGCCCCGTCTACGAGACGTCTCTACGCGCTTAAGTGGTCTATTTTCTCCGCTTGGTGTCTAAACCACGGCAAAGACCCTCCTACTTCCGATCTGTCAGGGGTGTTGTCATTCCTGCAAGAGCTGCTGGATAAGGGATGCTCCCCATCCACTCTCAAAGTCTATGTGGCGGCTATAGCGGCCT
>NW_015681744.1:0-210 GCF_001515625.1 Sinocyclocheilus rhinocerous
CACTGGCCAATACCAATTAATCAACCATCAGTTTTTAAAATGGATAATGAATGAAAAAAAAATTTTGCTTTTACTATCTTTCATTAAAAAAAAAAAACTGTACTGAACCATACTTTGTAATTAATAAAAATATTATTTTGTCAATAAAGTTAGTTCATAGTTTATTAATGTAAACAGAAGCAACTTTAAAATGTAAAAATGTATTAGTAA
>NW_015681745.1:0-210 GCF_001515625.1 Sinocyclocheilus rhinocerous
AAAAAAAAAAAAGCCATATGGGTTAAAAGTCGCATTCAAGAAATAATACAGAAATTGAATAATCAAATGTAAAATAAAACACTGCATAATTTTTAAATGCATGACATAGGTGCTTATTGAAGCTTCTAGTCAAGAGCAGTATCAAATGAAATTTATCAAATGAAAGAAAACAAAATGTAAAAGGTACTGGATGACCTGAATTAAACTTCA
>NW_015681746.1:0-210 GCF_001515625.1 Sinocyclocheilus rhinocerous
TCAAGGTATCGGTATCGAAAAATTTTGAACGATACCCAGCCCTACCTGTAATACTGGTTCTCCATTCCACACATCCAACAAAACAAAACAAAAAACTAAAATATATTGGTTCTGCCAACATTTAATAATTGAAAAAAAAAAAAATTATAAAACATACACCGCCGTTCAAAAGTGTGGGATCAGTAAGACTTGTAATGTGTTTAAAGAACT
>NW_015681747.1:0-210 GCF_001515625.1 Sinocyclocheilus rhinocerous
TGCGTCCTTGCTGAATAAAATTATTTTCTTTCAAAGAAAAAAAAAATATTATTGACCCCAAACTTTAGTAGTCCGTTTAATTTAATTGTACTATTTTTATTATTTTTTTACAATAAAAAAAAAAAAAAAAGTTTTAACATGAAAAATTACAGTAACACTTTACAGTAAGGTTCATTAGTTAACTACTGTAGTTAACATGAACTAAGAATG
>NW_015681748.1:0-209 GCF_001515625.1 Sinocyclocheilus rhinocerous
TCTCTCATGCACCTGCTGGCTTCATCTTCATCTGCCATCAGATCTATCAGTGCTGCACTTTTCTCATCTCTCTGGTTCTCTCTCACCCCTCCCGCTCTTTTTCTCCCTCCCACGGCACAAGCGTTCCAGCGTTTTGTCACTTGATGCTCTGCTGTGGTCATATGGACACACACACACACACACACACACAAACACACACACACACACAA
>NW_015681749.1:0-210 GCF_001515625.1 Sinocyclocheilus rhinocerous
TTGTGATCCCAGAATATCTAAGACTCTGAGATATATGTAAAAAAACAAAAAAGGTACATTTTTAGACAACATTGCGATATATGTGTAAAAAAAAAAAAAGGTATTTTATATAATGATAAATGACATTTGACTTTAGTTTACATCTTACATGTTTAAATTAAGTTTATTAATATTAGTGCTGTCAATCGATAAAAAAACCTTAATCACATT
>NW_015681750.1:0-210 GCF_001515625.1 Sinocyclocheilus rhinocerous
ACATCTCAGGCCATTCTACAACGCTATTGGCTGCTTGTATCTTCTCTTATTCCTCTTGGTGGATTACTGAAAATGTGAAAATCTGATCGTTATTCGTATCTTCAGGTTAGTGCAGTTTTGCTGTTTTCTAGGGGTGCAATAATACATTTCACAAAAAAAAATTTGTTTGGTTCGGTAGGTGTACCGAACAAGTGCTGAACTTAATTCGTT
>NW_015681751.1:0-210 GCF_001515625.1 Sinocyclocheilus rhinocerous
ACAGGAGAGTTTACTAATATTTGCAACATTACAGTTAGAAATGCTCAAAATAATTTTAACAGCACAGAGAGTTTTACGACATAAAATTTCTCACTACAGAGTGATAAAAAAATTAATAAAAAAAAAACTCAGTCCTGCAGAGTCCTCAGTCCAGCTCTATCTTGTCTCAACACACCTGCCTGGAAGTTTCTAGTATGGCTAGTAAGAGCT
>NW_015681752.1:0-209 GCF_001515625.1 Sinocyclocheilus rhinocerous
CACTGCATCTTTATGCATGCATGTGTATGTATGTATGTATGTATGTATGTATGCGTGTGTGTGTGTTGTATGAGCTCAGGCAACATACTAGAGACAGCAGCACCCATCAGGTTCCTGTTCAGAGCACAAACAGACACGGTTCACTACCCCCACTGTGAAACAAGCAGTTCAGAGCCTCTGCCAGGATCTCATCTCACACTTACACACAC
>NW_015681753.1:0-210 GCF_001515625.1 Sinocyclocheilus rhinocerous
ATTTTTATTTTAGTTTGTTATATTAGTGCATTAAGTTAAACTAAAAAAAAAAAAAAGTAAATTAAAAACTAAAACAAAAAAAAATTAAAGTGAAAATAAAATTAAAAAAAAACAAATAAAAAAAACTAATATAGCATATCTGATACCAAAATAACACTGTGACATATTTTGGATTGGCATATAATTTACAAGCATTACTCAAGTAATTAT
>NW_015681754.1:0-209 GCF_001515625.1 Sinocyclocheilus rhinocerous
GTCAACATTGGCTACCAGAAATCGCTTACCCCACCTTTAATGACTATATATATATAATTTAGCATGTGTGTCCCAACACAAGATGACATAAGATGATTTTGTTGTTATTTTCTTCAGTGTCTGTGGAATAAACTGCAGATCATTTTGTGGATGGATGTGTTAGAGATCAGACTCATCTGATCCACCTTTGCAGCTCCAATATGGACGAC
>NW_015681755.1:0-210 GCF_001515625.1 Sinocyclocheilus rhinocerous
AAAAAAAAAAAAAAAAAAAGCAGTTATGTCAAGTGACCAAAAAGGGCCTGAACCTCATAAATAATGCTGGTGCTGGAGTGCAGGTGTGCTGGTTGACTAGCAAATATTGTGTTTTGGATGCTGGTTGATAAGTAAGGGATGTTGTTGGTCCATCAGTTAGGACAAATTTAATTTAAAGGGGTCATATGATGCAATTTCAATTTTTCCTTT
>NW_015681756.1:0-210 GCF_001515625.1 Sinocyclocheilus rhinocerous
ACTCTCCAGGAATTTTTCAATGCAGTTGCCAGAGAATTTTTTCCCGGAAAAAAAAAGTTATTTTAAACGCCTTTTAAATCATTTTTCTGATATCTAAGGTGACAGCAGTGAATGGGGTCAGTTACGCCAGACTCTCTCATGAATACTAACACTGTCAGAGTACATAGACAATCCTGTGTGTACATGTTTTAAAGCACAAGATTCAATGAA
>NW_015681757.1:0-210 GCF_001515625.1 Sinocyclocheilus rhinocerous
TGTGTTCAGAGAAACTGTCTTGAATCCACACACACACACACAAAAAAAAAAAGACCATTTGGTTAAATGTAATTCAGTTGTTTGCAGATGCCACTTGATTTTGCAATGATTTTCATTTAAATTATGTAAATGTCCAAATACTTGTTGAGGCCACTATACATACAATATTAGAAATAATCAGGAAATTCTGGAAACAGTTGTAAATATATT
>NW_015681758.1:0-210 GCF_001515625.1 Sinocyclocheilus rhinocerous
ATTTTAGATAGAAATATTTTGTAGCATTATAAATGTCTTTACTGTCATTTTAGATCATTTTAATGAACCCTTGCTGAATATGTAAATAAATGCATTTCTTAAAAAAAAAAGTACTGACTTTTTTTAATGATAGTGTATGCTGTATTTTCGTATGAATCAATAATCTTTTATATTCTTGTGTCTGTGTAAGGGTTGTGTCTCAGATACATA
>NW_015681759.1:0-210 GCF_001515625.1 Sinocyclocheilus rhinocerous
GGAGGGGAAAACTTTTGAACAGGATGAAGATGTCCAAATTTTTTTTATTTTGTAGAAATATAAAAAAAAAGTTCAATTTAGTACTGCCCTTCAGAAGCAACAGAAGATACGTGCATGTTTCCCGGAAAACAAATTAAATACAATTTAACTTGGATCTTCAATTTAAAAAAGTTTTCACCCCCCGGCTCTTAATGCATCGTGTTTCCTTCT
>NW_015681760.1:0-210 GCF_001515625.1 Sinocyclocheilus rhinocerous
AAAAAATAACGACCAAAATAGTACTGTTACAAGAGGGTAAACAAGGCAACACTTCACCTTCAGTGTCATCAGCTCATCAATAAGCCTTTCCTCAGTTACTGGAATTTCAGATGCAGAATTAGGATTTGATGAATGTACTTTTTCCCATTCTGTGTTTAAGACAGAGCCAGATTTTCTAGTATTTTGTCCAATCCAGGGTGCCCAAAGATG
>NW_015681761.1:0-210 GCF_001515625.1 Sinocyclocheilus rhinocerous
ATGTGTTGACATCCATACAGATTCAATTCCATTTCTTGAATTATCACCATAAAATCTTACTAATCACAAACTCATATTTTGCACATGCAGTGCATGCTCTTCTGGTGTTGTGAGGGTTGTTGAAAAAATCTGTTTCTTGAAATAAACCGAAATAAAATAAAATATTAAATACCTTAAACTGATTTCAGCTTGTCAAATAGGCTCATTTTC
>NW_015681762.1:0-210 GCF_001515625.1 Sinocyclocheilus rhinocerous
ACGTCTCTTACTGAAATATGTGGTAGAAAACCCATGAAAGATTTACGTTATTTAAAAAAAATCCACGTCGTTTTATACATATTTTGGACTATCGGGGGCGCCATTATTTCAATGAAGTCAAATGGTTGCACTCGATCGGTGAGCTACTGGCGCGATCTGGTGTTCATTTTACCGCAACACAACTCGGAATACTGATACGATGCCACATTG
>NW_015681763.1:0-209 GCF_001515625.1 Sinocyclocheilus rhinocerous
GACCTTCGTTCATCTTCGGAACACAAATTAAGATATTTTGGATGGGATCGAGAGCTCTCTGACCCTCCAGCAAGGGTACTACCACGATCAACACACAGAAACCTACACTGTCAGAAAACAAGGTACGGTGAAGGTACAATTTTGTTCCTAGGGGAACAAAACATATAACTGTATCTTTAAAGGTGCACAATAGGTCCTTAAGGTACCCA
>NW_015681764.1:0-210 GCF_001515625.1 Sinocyclocheilus rhinocerous
TAATTATTCATATTTCCCCTTTGAGCTGATTCGCTACATAAATAAAAGTAAAATGTATGCATGTATTGCAAAAAAATATAAAAAATTGTACATCTGAACAAAGTGACATTTTTAGGTCACTTTCCGAGAAAAAAATATATTGATTTGATTGCTTGATTTAATTTATTTTCAATTACTTTTTGGGTTAGTTGTTGCAGCTCTATATGAATA
>NW_015681765.1:0-210 GCF_001515625.1 Sinocyclocheilus rhinocerous
CTAGGGGCTTGGAAAGAATTCTTACCGACAGTTGTGTATAAGCCAGAAGGAATGAATGAGTTTTTGAATCATCCATTGTTTTTAAATTCCAATATTTTATATGAAGATAAGGAATTATATTTAAAAAAATGGATTGCAGCAGGAATATTTAAAGTTAGAGATATTCTGTATGAGGTTATAGATGGCTTTATACCATTGCAAGGCATAATA
>NW_015681766.1:0-210 GCF_001515625.1 Sinocyclocheilus rhinocerous
GAGGCGTTTTACAGTAATAATTAAAAGTATTTAATAAAAAAGAAAAGAATATGCTTTATATCAGCAAAAATGTGATAATTAAGATGAGGAAACTTTCTAAGGCTCTAAGGAAATTATATAAACTAAAAAAAGGCAAACATTTAAAAGTAGTTACCAATAATTGAGGGTAGTTTCATAATAAGAGGTTTCAGAAAGGCTGATTGGTTTGTT
>NW_015681767.1:0-210 GCF_001515625.1 Sinocyclocheilus rhinocerous
AAAAACAACAACAATGCACATCAAGATACACTTTGTAAGGATAAACAAAATAAATAAAAAAAACTCCTTATTTGAAGGATTTTGTGATACTTTTTAGCAGAAAATGAGTGAATGAATTGGATTTGTGTATTGCAGATAATAGTCTCACACACATCAGTCTCACAGAGGATATTATTGATAGTGAGTCCAAAGCAGGGCAGGATGCAGTTT
>NW_015681768.1:0-210 GCF_001515625.1 Sinocyclocheilus rhinocerous
AATAAACCCGAAAATAATACCAACATGTAGCAAATATACAAATGTCTTGACAACTAAACAACTTAAATAACGAAAGAGTCGGGAGAGAGCAAAGGCCAAAATAACAAACAAAAAACAGTCTAACTAAGGGTTAAGCAAAAATAACTTCCCTGACAACAGAAAACTAAATTAAAGACAACAATCTTACCTCTCTCCCTAACTAAAGTAAAA
>NW_015681769.1:0-210 GCF_001515625.1 Sinocyclocheilus rhinocerous
ACACAGAACTGGAATGCTGTACTGAAGATATGTTCCATCAACTTGAAACTTGAACTGTCAGGTTCCCTACACAATTCATTAGGTTTACCAGTTAAACATACAATATCAGAACAGCTACAAAAAACTTCATAAAAATAATATTTCAATAATTTTGAATTTTTAACAATATTTTGCTAGCTAGAATATATTGTACCCCGAATATTTGAATAT
>NW_015681770.1:0-210 GCF_001515625.1 Sinocyclocheilus rhinocerous
AAAAATAAATCATGAGATAAAGCTTAAAATAAGAATGTTACTTTGTGAGATATAATAAACGGTGAGAAATACAGTCACAATTGTTGAACAAAGTCATTGTGAAAAATGTAATAATCACCTTATTTGCTTACTTAATTCTGAGATGGATGAACAAGCTTCCATGAAAATAACTCAGAAACTTAAACTTTATACAGGTGCATCTCAATAAAT
>NW_015681771.1:0-210 GCF_001515625.1 Sinocyclocheilus rhinocerous
AAAAATAAAAAAAGAAATGTGCTCATTGTTTTATGCATACTCATGCGTTTGCTGATGTTAATAATTTTTGTAAAAAATTCAGACTTTATTGTAAACTGTTACCAGATATTTTAATGTTAATTTTAATTAAACTGAAGTTTGTAATTCCTGCATCATTAGTGACATCTAGGCCTGTCACGATAACAACTTTTTGTTATGCGATATATTGCC
>NW_015681772.1:0-210 GCF_001515625.1 Sinocyclocheilus rhinocerous
TTTTTTTTTACATTACTTAATCATACATTGATTAAGAACTGAAACCATTCATTATGATTTTGCTCAAAAGCTGACAATAGAAAAAAAATCACAATTATCAGATCAGATCTGTAACAGGAAAAAAAAAAAATATTTTAAGTACTATGCTTGAAGTTGAGGCATGATTTACTATCACCATAATTTCATGTAAAAATAAAATTATTTTAAAAT
>NW_015681773.1:0-210 GCF_001515625.1 Sinocyclocheilus rhinocerous
AAAAATCACCCAGAATATTCCTTTAAGCTCATTTCAATTTAGGATGGCACTCTATTGCCAGGGTGTAACGTTTTTATTTTTCTCCCACCAGACAAAGTGACTGATGAATACTCAATTTTTTACCACCAATTTTTATTTTCTCAATTCAAATATATTTTAAAAATGCATTATTTATAGTACAGTTCAAACATTTGGGGTTGTAAGATTTTC
>NW_015681774.1:0-210 GCF_001515625.1 Sinocyclocheilus rhinocerous
AAAAATCATTCATTCATTCATTTAATTTCATTTGTTTGTATACATTACATTCAGAAATATTGTGAATCCAATTCAAAAACCCTAAAGTAATTGAAATCAATGTAAAATATAGAAGGTTTTTTTTACATCACAAACTCATATACATAAAAAATGTAAAGTAGTACATGAAAAGTATTAAATAACATAATAAAAAAAATATTTACAAAAATT
>NW_015681775.1:0-210 GCF_001515625.1 Sinocyclocheilus rhinocerous
ATGTGTTCACTAATATAGTGAAAGCTGTGTTTCAGTGTTAAAGTGCAATGATAGCACACTGTAAAAAAAAAATTCCGTAAAATTTACGGTAAAAAAAACGTCAGCTGTGGTTGCCGGAATTTTACCGTAAAAAAACGATAGCAACGTTTTAGGTTCTACGGTTTTAACTTAAATACCGTAATTTCATTAACTGATATAATGTTAATATAC
>NW_015681776.1:0-210 GCF_001515625.1 Sinocyclocheilus rhinocerous
ACATAAGGCTCTTCTGTTTGCTTAGAATTTAAATATGCTGCCTGTTTACCCTTTAACAAATTAAATAAAAAATTAAACAAAGTACTGAGTTTGTACCTTCATTTTTTGAAGGCTTGGATAAATAACGCCTTGTAGGTTCTACAGAAAAAAAGGCATGCCAGTTTGGAATGATATGGCATTGAATAAATGACGGAATTTTTTGGGTGAACT
>NW_015681777.1:0-210 GCF_001515625.1 Sinocyclocheilus rhinocerous
AAAAATCATAATGACCCCAAACTTTTGAACATGTATTATAATATATTTGTATCATATTCATCAGCAGAGGTGGGGAGGGTGGTTTTATTTTGACGGTTTTGATATAACAATAATACGAACTGATGAATTATTATTATTTTTTTAAGATTTATTTTTGGCATTTTCGCCTTTATTATGATAGGACAGATCAGAGCTGACAGGAAGCAAAGT
>NW_015681778.1:0-210 GCF_001515625.1 Sinocyclocheilus rhinocerous
AAAAAGTCTATAAGGACTCCAACCAGCTGCTTCTCTCTACAGGGACTTATGCAAATCAACCTGTTTTAACAGCAACGGGAAGGCAACGACATCACAGCTCATGTCCAATAGCTGTGGGAGGAGGGAGGAGATACGCAGAAACTCAGGGTTTGTTTCAACAAAACCTGCTAAAGAGTACAGGGTTCCCGCAGGTCCTTAAAAAGTCTTAAA
>NW_015681779.1:0-210 GCF_001515625.1 Sinocyclocheilus rhinocerous
AAAAATTTAGGAGTCCTAAATTTAGGATTGACATGCCCATTATTTTTAAAATTTTCTCCTAAATCAGCAAGTTATGATCTACTTTTAGCCTTAAGATGTTCTGTGAATACGGCCCCTGATGTCTCTTTTTTCCTAATATTTAACCATTGACTATATGTAATGTTAACTATACTAACATTACAGTATAATTGAGAGCTATCAATTTTAACA
>NW_015681780.1:0-210 GCF_001515625.1 Sinocyclocheilus rhinocerous
CAATTTCACAAAGAAACGTGCAGCATTTTGTCCAAGCAATAATAAGACACATTTAACTTATAATTTGTCTTAAATCTCATTTTGTAAATAAAAAATCGTGAATCGAATCGCGAAAGCAAAATCGTAAAACGAATCAAATTGCGAGTTGAGTGAATCGTTACATCCCTAGTGTATTTGTTGCCATTGGTATTATTGCAAAAAAAAAAAAAA
>NW_015681781.1:0-210 GCF_001515625.1 Sinocyclocheilus rhinocerous
AAAATCTGGTGCCAAGTATGGCCTGAACATAGGAAACAATAAGCAACTTTGATCCTGCAATCACCAAAAACATCACTGTGAAGATACTCTCAACTTTATTTGGAGGATAGGACCAAAGCCTTTTGAAATTTCAGATATAACCACATTTGAATAGCGCAAAACCACTGTCAACTTCAAGATTTTATTAATAAAACTAGCCTAATATTTTTG
>NW_015681782.1:0-210 GCF_001515625.1 Sinocyclocheilus rhinocerous
AAAACAATTTTATTTTACTTAAATGTAAATAAAAACCACACACAAAAAAACAAAACAAAAGAAAACAAAAAACAACTACAATAAGCAGATATGAATGGTGGGTGGGTGTGTGTGTGTGTGAGTGTGAGTGAGAGAGAGTGTGTGTGTGCGCGTGTGTATGTGTACGTACGTGAGTGAGTATGCTCGTTCCACATTGCATTTGTGCTCTAG
>NW_015681783.1:0-210 GCF_001515625.1 Sinocyclocheilus rhinocerous
TCAAGACTTTGTAAAAGAGCATAATAGGACCCCTTTAAGACAACAGTCTCGTGAAGGGCTTTAATACAAAAATGCACGCAATGCAAAAAAAAAAAGCTAAATATTTGACCGGAAGGGTAACAATGACGGTTATTTTCGTCAATTACGGCTCGTTAGTTCTAGCACTCTGCCCGCTTCAAATCAGGCACAGAGATGAAATAGTGCAGTAAG
>NW_015681784.1:0-210 GCF_001515625.1 Sinocyclocheilus rhinocerous
ATGCCTGGTAGGCTATAGTTAGTTCCTAATGAAAACCTGTTTTAACAGCGCAGAGACGCTCGTCAGGTAATCATGGTTTCAAGGCTCTCAGTAAGATGGCTATTTTGGTAAATTGCCTATAATGTTACAGGTAGTTTATGGAATAGCATGGTTATGTGTGTCGTAACGGCACAGTGTTTCCTTTCACTACTGTTGCATTAAAAACAAGGT
>NW_015681785.1:0-210 GCF_001515625.1 Sinocyclocheilus rhinocerous
AAAACCCCACCTGTTCACCGCTCATTTTCATAAACATGTTTCGGCGCTTGATTTTTTGCACTGATTGGTATTTGTAAAGCACAATACATTTATTTGTTACACCTCTGCGATTTTGCTCACTCTGACCTTTGTATCTGCAAATCGCTTTCTGTTTGTTTGCGAGTTGAGTTTTCCTTTGCAAAGCAGATCAAGTTTGTTTGCAAAATACTG
>NW_015681786.1:0-210 GCF_001515625.1 Sinocyclocheilus rhinocerous
AAAACAACAACTTACTGACACATAGTAAGAAATGGTTATAAAAACCGAAACAGAAGTGAACCAAGTAGTAGGAATTTATTAAGTTAATGAAGATTGTTTCATTGTTTTAATGCATGCCAGTGTAGTTTTATCTTGTTTACGTAGCCATCTAACAAAATAATGTTTTTAAAGAATTCTATTATGCTCATTAAGCCTGCATTTATTTGATCC
>NW_015681787.1:0-210 GCF_001515625.1 Sinocyclocheilus rhinocerous
TGTATTTATGATCAAGGCTTGATGAGCAGAAGAGACTTCTTTTTACAAAACATCCCAGACTTTTAAACAGTAGCATATATTACAACAATGGACATGGGATATTTAATTGGATTATTATTATTATGTGTGCTGTGAATGATTTCTCTCACTACCATGAATGCATTCATTTAGGATGGATCATATTAAGACGCGACAGCAGAAGTTCAAGAG
>NW_015681788.1:0-210 GCF_001515625.1 Sinocyclocheilus rhinocerous
AAAACTCATATTTCTCATTTTGGGTATTCATAATTGTTCATTAATGAAAACAAACGTAATCACTTGCATTCATATGAAAAATCCATGTTATAATAATAATAGTGAAATATGATATGAAAAACAATCTGACGCATTCAGTTATATTTTTTTGCAGCTGTTTGAACGCGACAAAACAAATGCATGAAATCTTCCTTAGAATTGCACAGAATT
>NW_015681789.1:0-210 GCF_001515625.1 Sinocyclocheilus rhinocerous
ACCATTCAAAAGTTTGGGGTCAGTAAGATTTTTTTTTTATATATATAATAAATAAATTATAATAATAATACTTTTTAATTCAGCAAGGTTGCATTAAACTGTAAAGCCATTTATAATGTTATAAAAAATGTCTATTTCAAATAAATGCTGTTCTTTTAAACTTTCAGAAGAATCCTGTAAAAAAAATGTATCACAATTTCCACAAAAATA
>NW_015681790.1:0-210 GCF_001515625.1 Sinocyclocheilus rhinocerous
ATAGATCTTTCATCTTTTCAGTATGTAATATTCAGTTTTCGATAAAAATAATAACAAATATTTTTACTTTTGTATTTGTGGGGTTTCTGCAGATAATGTAACAAAATAAAAAATATCAACATAAATTAAGGGGGAAATGAAAACAAAGACATGTAAAACATTTTTAAAATGAAATATTAAAGCATATTCATCATTTTGGCCACTAGATGG
>NW_015681791.1:0-210 GCF_001515625.1 Sinocyclocheilus rhinocerous
ATATTTTAAACACAATATTGTGTGTTTTTGCTCCATTTTGCCAAAAAAAATATTACCTATAAAGCCACTGCAGAACTGTTGTGCGTCTGTGAGCAACATAGCGGTGTTTCGTTTCTGAATGAATCCGCGTTTTGAATGAATCATGTGAACCAATGATTCAAAGGCCCATTCATAGAGAGAGCCCTTTTCTTCATTCCTGAATGAATCAGC
>NW_015681792.1:0-210 GCF_001515625.1 Sinocyclocheilus rhinocerous
ACAGGAGAGTTTACTAATATTTGCAACATTACAGTTAGAAATGCTAAAAATAATTTTAACAGCACAGAGAGTTTTACGACATAAAATTTCTCACTACAGAGTGATAAAAAAATTAATTAAAAAAAAACTCAGTCCTGCAGAGTCCTCAGTCCAGCTCTATCTTGCCTCAACACACCTGCCTGGAAGTTTCTAGTATGGCTAGTAAGAGCT
>NW_015681793.1:0-210 GCF_001515625.1 Sinocyclocheilus rhinocerous
CCACTTAACTATCGCATATCACTAGAATCCACAGGTGAGGATGTTCGCACGGTGCACGTATCCAACCTGAAGCCATGTTTTCCAACTGCTGCAGAGCTGGAACAGCAGGAAAGAGGGAAAATCCTTGAATTATTTAATGAATCCTCTGATGAAGAAGAGTTCTTTGGATTTTAATTCACTCCTCTACAACCACAGGTTGTCTTCTCCAGG
>NW_015681794.1:0-210 GCF_001515625.1 Sinocyclocheilus rhinocerous
ACATTTTCACTCTTAAAATAATTTCTAAATTAAAGTAAATATGAAAAATCGTATCATGAAACATTTTTTCTTCAAAAAATATTCTTCAGGTATTTGTCATAGGATTACTTTTTAATTATTCTTAATTATTTATTATTTTTTTAAAGTTAAAAAGTATTACATTTAAAAACAGTGGCTACATGTTGCTACAGTGCCAAATCAGAAAGGTCT
>NW_015681795.1:0-210 GCF_001515625.1 Sinocyclocheilus rhinocerous
CAACAGGTTCTTTTACACCTAGTTATTCTCACATCTGAAATAAAATAAGCATGCAGTTTACACAAACTATATTAACATTATTGTGATGTTCACTGATACTAGTACCAATTTATCGAAACAAAGAACACAATTAACAAATAGCAAACATTTTACCATACAAAAATGGTAAATAAATCAAATGAAAGTAACATCTGTAAAATAGTGAATGCA
>NW_015681796.1:0-210 GCF_001515625.1 Sinocyclocheilus rhinocerous
AAAATGGATTACTTTTATGATACTTTTAACGGAGACATCCCTAGTCTCCATTCACTTTCTTTCAATGGAAAAGAGCAGCATGGGCATTCTGCTAATTATCTCTTGTGTGCCACAGAAAAAAAAAACTAAAGTGTTTTGAGGGATAAGGGTTAGTAGATGAGAGAAGTTTCATGACTGGATGAACAACCCGTTTAAATGGATAAAAACAAA
>NW_015681797.1:0-210 GCF_001515625.1 Sinocyclocheilus rhinocerous
AAAAGCATATATAACCCCACCTTATTGGTATTTATATAGTATATGTTAATGTTTGTTAATTTAGTCTGACTTGAGACAGTGGTAACTTGCCAAATCTCGCTCATTGGTTAAAGCCAGACAAAGTCAATTGGCTCACAGGGACTTGCCAGGGGCTTGCCCCCCCCCGCGGCTTGCCCCCCCCCCAATAACCATGTATAATGAATTATTTGA
>NW_015681798.1:0-208 GCF_001515625.1 Sinocyclocheilus rhinocerous
GTGTGTGTGTGTGTGTGTGTGTGTGTGTGTGTGTGTGCGCGTGCAGAGGAATGCAAGTGTTGCTCTCCTCATTGGAATCTCAGAGGCAGATATCCAGCTGAAATCTTTTTTCCCGGTGGGAATACGTAACATTCCACAGGGATTTACAGTGTGATTCAGCTGTTCCCTTCAGCATTCCCTACAACACACACACACACACACACACACA
>NW_015681799.1:0-210 GCF_001515625.1 Sinocyclocheilus rhinocerous
AAAATGTTCAGTGTTAAATATTTTTTTAATTGTTGTTTTGTAATATATCTTTTTTCTAAAAAGCACGTTTTGTCCATTTAATTTATGCAATGATGAAAAAAAATATTGGTATATAAAATACATAGGGGAAAAAACTCGAAAAACCCTGTTCGGTATTCGGCCCAATGTTTCATTTTGTTCGGTTTCGGCTTCGGCCAAGAATTTTAATTT
>NW_015681800.1:0-210 GCF_001515625.1 Sinocyclocheilus rhinocerous
AGATCCCCCGAGGAACAATTCCACTCATTCTCTACTATAGGAGAGAAAGAATTGTATAAAAAAAATAATCTAAACCAACAACATGTATGTGTGACCCTATTCCATCTAAGCTACCAAAAGAGGTGCTTCCAGAAATCATAGATCCTCTTCTGACTATTATGAATCCATCATTGTCATTAGGATATTTCCCAAAAACCTTCAAACTGGCTG
>NW_015681801.1:0-210 GCF_001515625.1 Sinocyclocheilus rhinocerous
TTATTGCGCTTTTGCATCCATTTTTTAAGCTTGAAAGCCCCAAGTCTCATTCATTGCATTTGCATGTAAAAGAGTGACCAGCACTGTTTGAAAATATCTTCTGTGTTCCACATGAAAATAAAAGTCAGTCGTACGGGTTTGGAACAAAATGAGGGTGAGAAAATTACAGAATTTTCATTTTTGAGTGAACTGTCCCTTTAAAAAAGAGAA
>NW_015681802.1:0-210 GCF_001515625.1 Sinocyclocheilus rhinocerous
AGAGACAAATCTACAGAATAAGCTTTAATTGGGTAATTACATAAAAGGGGAATGAGGCATTTAAAGGTTTAAATGGAAGGCAAATTGCCCATTATCTGGTGATTGTCCTTTTCTATCTCACTGCTTGGCACTGGGATTCCGATTTTACAACGACACCATCATATACTGGAGTTCAGATCCATAAATTAGCCCCATTATTCCTTGTAAACA
>NW_015681803.1:0-210 GCF_001515625.1 Sinocyclocheilus rhinocerous
TTTGGGATGATGGTGTTGAAGGCCGAGCTGAAACAAACAGTATCCAACAAAATGTGCACAAGTGTCTATAAATTTAGGCAATAATGTAAGAATTTATTTGTGTTTCTTTCTTGTGGAAAAATATTTTTCTAAAAAAATGCAAGATATTTTATAAAAAAAAGACTTTAAAGTTATGTCCCTCAGTCTGAACTCAACCCCGTCACTAACCAT
>NW_015681804.1:0-210 GCF_001515625.1 Sinocyclocheilus rhinocerous
AAACAAAATGGGTTTTAAGGAGGTATACTTTGCATCCTATAAATCTGTACGCAAAAGAGGAGTGGCCATACTTATATCCAAAAAATTGAATTATGAACATATGTCAGAAATAAAAGACAAGGAAGGAAGATTTGTATTGATAACAGGAAAAATAGAGGGAACTTTAACAAGTTTTTTGAATGTCTATGCTCCCCCAGGCTCTGAGTGGAA
>NW_015681805.1:0-210 GCF_001515625.1 Sinocyclocheilus rhinocerous
GTGCGTCTTCTTCCAGAAACGAACAGTAGCCGAGATGAACTTGAGAAAAAGTCTCACTGCTTTGTTTGCTGTGATGTGGGCGTTTACATGCCGCACATCTCACGTGGACTATTGTAATATCAAAAGCGAAAGCAGCTCGTGGGTGTGATCTAATTAGAGATAATCAAGCCAGACGGGAAAGACTGGACATCGCGTTGGTTTCATATGGAT
>NW_015681806.1:0-210 GCF_001515625.1 Sinocyclocheilus rhinocerous
AATCTGCTCAACAGCGCTCAAATGTTAGCGGGAAATGGACATTTTCAAAAGTTCAGTATCAACTGGTACCGAAGTCGGTACTTTTGACAACACCAAAACAAACAAATAAACAAATAACTAGAAATAGACCCAGGAATGGCCTAGCAAACTCATGAAAAACAATTAGCGTCTGAATAGGGCTGAAGTGAACACTTAAAGTAAAGTAATTGA
>NW_015681807.1:0-210 GCF_001515625.1 Sinocyclocheilus rhinocerous
AAAATTAACAGTGTTGTGTTTATTTGATTTATTAACCGCCACTTCTGTAGAGGAAGAAATGTATTATTATTATTTTTTAATAATAACAGTGGAAAATGAGTGTGTGTGTATTATGTACTATATATATATATATATATATATTAGTGCTGTCATCGTTAAAGCGGTTTAACGCATGTGATTAATTTTACAATCCTTAACGCGTTAAAATAA
>NW_015681808.1:0-210 GCF_001515625.1 Sinocyclocheilus rhinocerous
AAACTTTGAGAACAGAAGGGCAGATCCTTTAAGTGCAGCTGATGATGCTTTGAAGTGAGGCTCAAGTAATCAAACATTTTCCAATATGTAGATAAGTTTCCTTCGATTCTTTTGTCCTCATTCTCTTTCCTTACATCCTAAGGGGTGGAGTGGAGCTAAGACGCGAGGAAATCAGAATCAGAATCAGAATCAGAATCAGAATGAGCTTTA
>NW_015681809.1:0-210 GCF_001515625.1 Sinocyclocheilus rhinocerous
AAACCCTTTTCGTCTTTGACCCATATATATATATATATATATACATATACACACACACAGGGTGCGATTTGTGAAAAAACCAGGGGAGGGGTGCTTTTGAAAACTTATGAAATGTTTTTAATACGATGGAAACTGTATTCAACGTGATCACAGTTTAATAAAAATATTGTACGTTAGGCCTATTAATTGTAATGATTTCATTTCCACGGT
>NW_015681810.1:0-210 GCF_001515625.1 Sinocyclocheilus rhinocerous
AACATCCAAAAAAATAAAAAGACAATTTACATGAAATAAAAATGCAAAATAAAATGAGAGTATAAAATGAGATAAAATAAATTTTAGATTTTGCCAGGTGCTTAGCAGTCTTGTCTTGGTTAATATGACAGAAAAACCTTGTATAAGATGTTTAACGTCCAATTTTTCTCCAAATAAAAAAAATTTTTTTTTTTTTTGGTGTGAATATAC
>NW_015681811.1:0-210 GCF_001515625.1 Sinocyclocheilus rhinocerous
CACCGTCTATCGCGGCAAGCCTAAAACATACATGTATATATATTTAAAATATTTACATGTATATATATGTTTATATTATATATAAATATCAATATTTTATATATAAACAAAATGTTTTTCTTAAATATAAACATGCATGTGTGTGTATTTATATAAACATAATAAATATATACACAGTACACACACATATATTATGTAAACAAAAACTTT
>NW_015681812.1:0-210 GCF_001515625.1 Sinocyclocheilus rhinocerous
AAATAAATAAATAAATAAAATCAGGCCAAATCATGTTTAAATCTAGTGGTCTGCAGAAGTTTTTGTTAGGGTTATATTTAGGGGTAGAGGACGGCTTGTGAGATAAGATATAAATGAAAAATATTACATTCAAATTAATATAACAAAATAATAAACTAAACAAATAATGCCTTTTCAGTTTTTCTTTTTTTTTTTTTTTTTTGTGAATAT
>NW_015681813.1:0-210 GCF_001515625.1 Sinocyclocheilus rhinocerous
AAGTCAAAATTAGAATAGTTGAATCTAAAATAAGTTAAACTACTAAAATTTGGCTACAACTGAAATAAAATAAAATAAAAAACTAATTCAAAATGTTAATAAATACTATATTAGTATATAAATAATATTAAAATAACACTGCTGCAGATACTGTATGTGTACAAGCCCTGAGGGAATAGTATATGTGAGTAAATTATGACAATTTAGATT
>NW_015681814.1:0-210 GCF_001515625.1 Sinocyclocheilus rhinocerous
AAATAATCATAATTTCTGAAAAATACAACAGATGAACTGCAGTATTGTACAATCACTCGATACTTTTATTTGAGTAGCTCCATATCATAGTCATATCTTGAGTGCTTTTGTAAAATCAAATACAATATCCGTATAACAATTAACAATTTCATCTCCAAGTGTTCAATATTTTCTATCTTAAAACATATTTTTCTTCATAAAATACATATA
>NW_015681815.1:0-210 GCF_001515625.1 Sinocyclocheilus rhinocerous
AGGCATTGTATTAACCTTATGTAATTAACTTTAGTTTATTGAAATAATGTTACTTAATAAATGCTTAATAAACTTAAGTATTTAAATATTAAATACTTAATATGTTTATAGATGCCAAGTAACCCAATTGACATAAAAAGTGAAGTAAATCCAACTTTTTTTTTTGGAGTGTAAGTTTGTTAATGCTAGTATAACACTTTTGAGGACGAG
>NW_015681816.1:0-210 GCF_001515625.1 Sinocyclocheilus rhinocerous
AAACTCATCTACATCTTGGATGGCCTGAGGGTGAGTAAAGTTTCATTTCAGGGTGAACCACTCCTTGCTAAATACAGACGTAAACGGAGTCCAAGCCCTGGCACCTGTGTGCTGTGTCCGAGCTCAGGCGACCTCTCGCTGTCAGAGCTGTTGGCTCGTTCGCTCAGCGGTTTGGAGAGCTGTCGGTCTTTCACAGGAGTGCTGCGCTTA
>NW_015681817.1:0-210 GCF_001515625.1 Sinocyclocheilus rhinocerous
ATAATGTTAATCTCATTAAATAATAAACTGATGCAGCTCAGAGATGGCATGAATGCATTTACACTACAATTATATGTTTCACAGAGACATGTTTCAAAATAAAATTTTCAGTATATAAATATAAAATGATACTTCTAAATATGGATTTAACAGATATTCACCTAAAAAAACAGCTATTTTAAATTGTAATAATATTTCACAATATTACTG
>NW_015681818.1:0-210 GCF_001515625.1 Sinocyclocheilus rhinocerous
AAAAATTGACACTTAAGACTGGTTTTGTGGTCCAGGGTCGCATATTATTAGCATTTAAAATAACTTTACTATTTGAATATATGCATTTATTTGATCAAAAATGCAGTAAAAATGCTAATATTGTGAAATATTTTTCTAATTTAAAATAACTGTTTTCTATTTGAATATATGTTCAAATGTAATTGATTCCTGTGATGCAAAGCAGAATTT
>NW_015681819.1:0-210 GCF_001515625.1 Sinocyclocheilus rhinocerous
TTAGAGAATCGAAACTGACGCGGCGCTCCGGCTGCGCATGCGCAATAGCGCAGATCTACAGCTCACGCCACTGACGTCAGCGGCGTGCGTCATACTGCGCTTATCTATAAAAATGGCAATAAAGGTTTATTATGGAAGGCCATTTGGACCTTCCCAAACAAATATCTATTGGTAAACAAAGTCAAGGAAGTAACCTTTAAAATTTTACAT
>NW_015681820.1:0-210 GCF_001515625.1 Sinocyclocheilus rhinocerous
TTAATAGATTAAGGGATCTAAAATGTGGTCATGCAGAATAAGGCATTAATACGTGCTTTACTAATAAACAGCCAATATAATAGTAATATGCATGCTTTTAGTGAGAATTGGTCCTTACCAAATACATTAAGCATAAATGTGTAACTATTAATTTTATACATAAAAATTTCTTTACTTTTTGTTTTTGGCAAGTGTCATCCACATGAATGC
>NW_015681821.1:0-210 GCF_001515625.1 Sinocyclocheilus rhinocerous
TACTTTGAGCACCTGCCCCTCCAAAGGTCTCTGCACGGCCCTGTCAACAACCCATGATAAGTGTCTGTGATTATGGCCCAGAATCACAGAATTTGTTAATAATGTTATGGTCTGTCAGCTGCGCAAATTTAGTGTCTGATATATATGTGAATAATATTTGAAATATCAAAATGTTGTTTAAAGCTGGAATAAATAAACAGGAGATTTTAG
>NW_015681822.1:0-210 GCF_001515625.1 Sinocyclocheilus rhinocerous
AAATATGTCTGTAGAAGCCATTTAATATTTGGCAAATGTTTAGAGTGAGAAGAAAAAGACAGAGGGAAAGGAGTGAAAAAACGAAGACTCCATGGCAAAGCTCTTAAACCCATACAAATCAAATGTGTTGAAGGATGTCCCAAAGAAGAAAACCCCACAGTAACATCAAGAACTAAACAAACTACTCTGCAAATCCTTCTCTTGATTTTG
>NW_015681823.1:0-210 GCF_001515625.1 Sinocyclocheilus rhinocerous
AAATAGACGACATTCCACTTTTCAAAGTTTGACAATCACAGAGAAGGGAAAGAGGGAGAAAAAAAAAACTGTCTGAACTATTTTTTCTTCTCCTCCTCTCGGTTGACAGATGTCATTTAAAATAGCTGAAATACTTTTTTAAATAGTTTAAGGGAGGGGGTGTTAGTGGGAAATAGAGGGAGGGAAAGAGGGAGAGAGAAAGAGGAGAGA
>NW_015681824.1:0-210 GCF_001515625.1 Sinocyclocheilus rhinocerous
AAATATTAACTGTAAAATTGAGAAGTGGAAACAGAAACTGTTTTTAAACAGGCAGATCAAACATTCATCTTAGTTTCATATAAACTGCACCACCATAGACTTTGACCAGAAATGTGAAAAATATAACCCAATGTACACAGTTTAGGCTTTGAAATACTGAAAAGCTAAAACTAGATATGCATAAAGAGCTACTGCACTGAAAGACTCAAA
>NW_015681825.1:0-210 GCF_001515625.1 Sinocyclocheilus rhinocerous
TTAATCTTAGTTCAAGTTAATTCCAACATTTACTGATACATTATTAAAATCAAATATTGTATATTATTATTTACTTAACCTCGGCTAACATGCACGAAAAAGGAACAGTTGTATTTTTATTAACTAATGTTAACAAAGATACTGTAACAAATCTACTGCGCATTGTTAGATAATATTAGTTAATGCATGAACTAATGGGACCTTATTGTA
>NW_015681826.1:0-210 GCF_001515625.1 Sinocyclocheilus rhinocerous
AAATTATATTTTAAATTGCAATAATATTTCAAATATGACTAATATGTTTTTCTGTACTTTTGATCAAATAAATGCAGCCTTCATTTTTTCATCATTTTTCATTATTATGTCTGTAATAAGTACTCTTTTTATAAATATGCTGAAGTGTACTTTTTTTTTTTCACAAGAGGAACAATGCCAAACAATAAAATTTCAAGACAAAAAGCAGCA
>NW_015681827.1:0-210 GCF_001515625.1 Sinocyclocheilus rhinocerous
AAATAAATAATCTCACTGTTCTTGAATTTGTGACTTTAATAAGAATTAATTTAATTTCTACAGTGAAGACTATGCCGTGCTAATTATTTAATTTCTGTACCTAAAAACTACTGTTAAACCTACCTAAAAAACTTGAAAAGCTTTATTTATTTATTATTTGTTCTGTTGTATTTACCGTATTGGCCCGAATATAAGACGACCCTGATTATA
>NW_015681828.1:0-210 GCF_001515625.1 Sinocyclocheilus rhinocerous
CTCTTTTTAATGCAAGGCTAACTAATAATTGCAAGTAATAACTGTAACCAAATTATCTCATCGAAATTAACTTAACCAAATTAATCAATTATCTTGAAAACATTAAATTAGAAATATAAAATTGTATACTTTCCAGATAAACTACTGATTGCTACACTGAAACCTACACCATATCAAGTATTTGACGTGTCAATATCTATATTTATGCTT
>NW_015681829.1:0-210 GCF_001515625.1 Sinocyclocheilus rhinocerous
AAAATTCTGTCATTAATTACTCACCCTCATGTTGTTCCAAACCGTAAGACCTTTGTTCATATGCGCTTCCGCAAGTATTATCACATTTATTTATTTGCTTGTTTGTTTGAATCTCTCAATAGTTTACAACAGTAACCAGGCGGTGAAGACAAGAAAAAGATACAAAATTACAATGTCACTTGCAATCATCACCTGCACTCTCTCACTTGT
>NW_015681830.1:0-210 GCF_001515625.1 Sinocyclocheilus rhinocerous
TATCTTTTATTAACATTCTGAATGAGTTTTATTCGTTTTTATTTTAAAATTTTCAGTTTTCATTTTTTTTTTAGTTTAATTTTGTAGTAATTTAGTCTGTGTTTTTGTCGTTTTCATTTATTACTAGTATTAAATATTTATTATATTTATAATATTACCAAGTATTACTAGTTAGGCTTATTTTATTTATTTTTTCGGTTAGTTTTCATT
>NW_015681831.1:0-210 GCF_001515625.1 Sinocyclocheilus rhinocerous
TCCACTGATGTGTGTATATAGACCTTAGAAAGTGTTGTTTTTACTAAAATTCATGTACTTGTTTAATTTCTAAATGTTTGATTTTAAAGGTGGTGTGTCTGCTTTCTGCACCATTAGACACCATGAAATTGCAAAAATAATGGATATATTTATTTATTTAATATAATTTAAATACTGTTTTAGTATTCATTCATATTTTGAATTGCCTTT
>NW_015681832.1:0-210 GCF_001515625.1 Sinocyclocheilus rhinocerous
AAACTGAAATAAAAAAAATAAGTTAAATCTAATTAGAAATGTTAAAAATTAAAATGAATAAAAAACACAAACTGAAAAAAAACACTAAAACTTAAACTAAATTTAAAATGAAAACCGAAAATGTGAAAATAAAAGTTAATTCAAAATATTAATAAATACTATAATCTAGTACTGTCAAACGATTAATCGCGATTAATCGCATCCAAAATA
>NW_015681833.1:0-210 GCF_001515625.1 Sinocyclocheilus rhinocerous
CTGTGCTAATATCACATTATTTTGCATTTTACCGAGTCACATAAATGATCACATTTGCTGAATCCTGTCAATCCAGGATGCCAATCCTGAATATGCAGTGACGTCTTTATATTGTAAATTGCAGTGTTATTCCAACACTCTTAAAAAAAAGGTTCCAAAAGGAGATTTTCACAGTGATGATATAGAAGAACCATTTTTGTTCCAAAAAGA
>NW_015681834.1:0-210 GCF_001515625.1 Sinocyclocheilus rhinocerous
TCTGCCTCAATTGATCCACTTACCCTGAACTGGATAGAGCAACGAAATGAATGTGACTTTTCATTGGGTGCGAGGGGGTCCATAGATAACTATTAGAGGCATATTTGGGGCTCCATAGATAACTATTAGAGGCCTATTTGTTGGCCTGGATGTGCGGGCAACTGAGGGGCCACAGGAGCAGGAAGGCATTAGTCTGCTTTAAGCTGAGTG
>NW_015681835.1:0-210 GCF_001515625.1 Sinocyclocheilus rhinocerous
TCCCTCACTAATTTACGTGGGCTACAGGCCTATTCAAATCTCTTGACAAACAGCAGTGCACAATTCCGTCGTTATATTCATTTGTAATCCCATCAGGCATTTCATTTTTTAAATGTTTACAAAACGCAACCAGGATTAAGCACGTGAGGAAATCGAAATGGATATGTGCTAATATTAGCCTTTTTATTTTGGAGAATTGAGGCTTGCTTC
>NW_015681836.1:0-210 GCF_001515625.1 Sinocyclocheilus rhinocerous
CATTTCTCTGTTTCTTGCTGCGTAAAAGCATCTTCAGGTGAGTCTCGAGTGTTTAACTGTGTGTCTCTAAGTGAACTGGCAAATTACAGACCCATCTGAAATCTTCCTTTTCTGTCTAAAATTTTAGAAAAAGTTGTGTCTGCTCAATTTCAAGAGAATTTCAAGAGTCAGGCTTCAGGCCCCACCATAGCACAGAAACTGCACTTGTTA
>NW_015681837.1:0-210 GCF_001515625.1 Sinocyclocheilus rhinocerous
AAATGCTTATTTTATGATCGAATCTCTCTATAGTGTTTATTGTGGGGGGCAAAACATATAATGCAATGCAATATAATCATGAATGAGAAAGGAACAAATAAACACTCCTCAAAAGCCTGACATATCATATTTGGTACTTACATTTAACATTATTTTTTTTAGGAGTGTAATACAGCAGGCTTTATAGGGTTAAAGAAGCACCTTTGGATT
>NW_015681838.1:0-210 GCF_001515625.1 Sinocyclocheilus rhinocerous
AAAGAAGGCATAACTTTTATTGTCGCTGTAGTATTGTTGTTGCCATACAGATAAAGCTGAACAAACTGTACAAAAACCCAGATTCTGAAAAAGTGATCAGATGCATACCATGATACTGGTGGTAAAACCCCACAGATGCACACTGAATGAGAAAGATGCACATTACAGAAGATCACAGAAACTTGAGGGAGAACTCACCCTAGCAACCAC
>NW_015681839.1:0-210 GCF_001515625.1 Sinocyclocheilus rhinocerous
TGCAGCACTTTAAGCATGAAGAGATCATAAAAAGTAAAGGAAAAGGGCTCAAAGGATCAAATTTTGGGATTAATGATCAGTTTCCGAGAGAAATCAACGAGCGCCTAAAGACACTTTATCCAATATTGAAGCAACAAAGACTGAATAATAAACATGCGTAATTAAGTGTGGATAAACTATTTATAGATGGACAACTTCATTGTGATCCCT
>NW_015681840.1:0-210 GCF_001515625.1 Sinocyclocheilus rhinocerous
AAAGAAATAAACTTACGATTGCAGACATATTGCATGCTATAAAATGATATGAATGTCTCTGTGTGAATATTATATTTCTTCATTTCTAATAAACTAGTAATGATGATTGTAATAATGACTTTGCTTTAGATGCTGTGGACCTCTGTGGAGTTGCAGATTTCGTAAAGTGTAATCGTGACTCGACGATTCCTCTCATGAAACCAAGAGGTG
>NW_015681841.1:0-209 GCF_001515625.1 Sinocyclocheilus rhinocerous
GTGTGTGTGTGTGTGTGTGTGTGTGTGTGTGTGTGAGTGTGACTGTGTGTGTGTGCACATTTGCACTCTGACATTTAATTTGAGACCTAATATGCTGTTGATTCTGATTTTTCAGTTTAAGACTTGTATATGTTAATTTTTTATGAAAATATTTGGCAGCACAACTGTTTTCAACATTGATAATAATCAGCATATTAGAATGATTTCTG
>NW_015681842.1:0-210 GCF_001515625.1 Sinocyclocheilus rhinocerous
GTGGAGGATTGTAGACTCTGAAGTAAACACTGCTGTGATTGGCTGACAGTTGTGTGTGTTTGACTGCGTACATTCCTCACAGATGGACGCTGCTGTGATTTTGGTCAAAAACACATAAATACACAATACATATCAAACGATATGTTCAACAGACAAAGCAATAGCGATCACGTAATGAAAACAGTTACTCACACTTGTGTTGTGACATTA
>NW_015681843.1:0-210 GCF_001515625.1 Sinocyclocheilus rhinocerous
AAAGCAGGTGAAGTATGTGAAGCAAGACAGAGGGCTCAGATCAGGGTAGAAGGGGTTGAAACTGTTCCTTCTGTAACCTCCATATATAGTGCAGTTACAAGCAGCCAATACTCTAGGTCCTGAGAAAGTCTTGCGGAGAGTTTGCCATCAGTACATGCTACTTATTATTTTTTTTTTGAGTTTAGGAGAGTGCTGTCCAGAAAAATGCAG
>NW_015681844.1:0-210 GCF_001515625.1 Sinocyclocheilus rhinocerous
AGAGCAGGATGCAAAAAATGATTTCAAATAAGGACTTTAACATTAAATTATAGAAGAGTACTGATTATTTTAACAAACAATTCTGCTCATAACAATGTAGTTTTCATGCAAAGCAATAAAAAGCTTGGGGGGATATGGGTGTGAATTAATAGTGAACTTATAAAATACGGTATTTTTTTAAAATTAATACTTTTATTCATCAGGGACACA
>NW_015681845.1:0-210 GCF_001515625.1 Sinocyclocheilus rhinocerous
CTTCAGGACCTGGATGACTTGCCATAATTGATGGAAGCATGAATTGTGCTCTCTATCAGAAAATCCTGAAGGAGAAGGGAGTGGGCCAAAATTCCTCCACAGCGATGTGAAAGACTCGTTGCCAGTTATCGCAAATGTTTAATTGCAGTTGGTGCTGCAAAGGTCGGCACAACCAGTTATTAGATTTAGGGGGCAATTACTTTTTCACAT
>NW_015681846.1:0-210 GCF_001515625.1 Sinocyclocheilus rhinocerous
TTAGATTTTATTTCAATTAATCATGCAGCCTTAGTACTGATTAAGGTTTATCTCTACTCAAAAAATTTTATATACCCCATCTAAATGGTATCTCCACATCTCAAAACAAGTCTTAAAAAGTTCAAAATTATTCAGATAAATGTCTATGATCTCATTTAAAGTGTTTGTTCTGGGCAGGTAAGTCTATGATACTCTGAGAAAACCATCTGC
>NW_015681847.1:0-209 GCF_001515625.1 Sinocyclocheilus rhinocerous
TTTTTTTTTCATTGTTACAAAATATATATAATATATACAAATAAACCAATTTTCCTTTGAAGTTTGTATGAATTCTGAAAATGGTTTTATTGTGGTTTCAACAAAAATATTAAAGTGCACAACAATTTCCAACACTGATAATAATAAGAAATATTTGAGCAACAAACCAGCATATTAGAATGATTTCTGAAGGATCATGTGACATTGAA
>NW_015681848.1:0-210 GCF_001515625.1 Sinocyclocheilus rhinocerous
AACAAAACATTATACCAAAGGCCATTTTTCGACTAAGTAAATTTTGAAGAACATCGTGGACACAGCTATAGACCTATTTAAGTACCGTTTGGCAGTAATACAGTGCTTATGACTTCCTTATGGCTTATTAACTATTATAAATGAAATACTATGATTCCTAACGGTTGACAGAATTTCACAATAACATCGAGTTTATCATCCGCATCTGTT
>NW_015681849.1:0-210 GCF_001515625.1 Sinocyclocheilus rhinocerous
AAAGATTTAGGGTGAAGTCAGCAGAAGTGGGTACTTTTTGGTAAACTTTGTATTAATTACAAATAAAAAAAAAATAATTGTCTTGTATCGCCCAATATGTTTTTTTGAAGGAATATGGGTTGTTTTTTTAAACATACAGAGATTCAAAAATGAATCAAAGAAAACTGTAGGTTCCCTTTCATGGGAACTTCGAACTGCGTCCTCTAGGGG
>NW_015681850.1:0-210 GCF_001515625.1 Sinocyclocheilus rhinocerous
AAATAATGTTCTTTTTAGCAACGTCATATGACCCCTTTAAAATAGGCTGTAATACTGCTTTGTTAAATTTATGGACCCTTGGCGAACCTGCCCAAATCCTGCTGTTTAGCGCTTGTAAAACAGTCACAGCTTTATTACGTTTAAAAAGATCCAAGATGCCACAATGACTAGATTAGTAAACTATGGGTGGAATAAATAACACTAGTAAAG
>NW_015681851.1:0-210 GCF_001515625.1 Sinocyclocheilus rhinocerous
CATTGTATTAAAAGACTTTAATAAAAAATGGCAAGTCAAAAACAAAACAAATACAACCAAAATGTATAAATATTTTATCATTTAAAAGACTGTATTACAGTAATATTAATGAATTACAGTAGAATGTATTGTTATACAATGATTTTTATCATAATTAAAGACTTGAATTAAAGACCATGATGGATGCATGTTTTATCATTTAAATCATAT
>NW_015681852.1:0-210 GCF_001515625.1 Sinocyclocheilus rhinocerous
GTTTATAGATTTTTCTGAAGACTCTTTCATATGCCAGGCTTTAGAGGGTTAATAAATAGATAATAAACATAAATTATCATAAAAAAAAAAACAAATAATAAAATAAAAATAGCAAATTAGTAAAACTGACTAGTCGGTTGATGGATGAGTAGTTAACCATCATGACACTTCCCTAGTCTGTCATTAAACTGAGGTGACACTAACCGCCAG
>NW_015681853.1:0-210 GCF_001515625.1 Sinocyclocheilus rhinocerous
AACAACACTTATCCTTGAGTTTCAATGATTTTGTTAGAAGTCTGCAGGCTAGGAAAATATTTTTAGATCTTCGTATTAACTGGTTCTACTTTTTTTGTTGTTGACATAATTAGTCAATAACTACATTGTTTTTCAATGCAAAGTACAAACATTGTTGATGTCAGTTTATTTATAGAGCTCATAGACAGTAATGTTAAATCTTAAAGTGAA
>NW_015681854.1:0-210 GCF_001515625.1 Sinocyclocheilus rhinocerous
TGAATGCAAAGCTTCCGTGTAGACAGCAGTTGCTAACAACCAAGTGTTCCACAGAGCCGTGTAATAAGCAATTTTAAAAAGATGAGTTTTCAACAACTTCTTGAAACTGGCTAATGTGGGAGCATTTCTAACAGTAAGAGGAAGAGCATTGTAACCTGTGCAGCAACAGAGAAAGCTCTCTCCCCCATAGATTTTAATCTACAGGGAGGC
>NW_015681855.1:0-210 GCF_001515625.1 Sinocyclocheilus rhinocerous
TATCTGGGTAGATGAGCACCCTGACAGCTGTAACAATGCCCTCTCCTGTGCTTTCTAACTGGGGATTTCCACAACCTCAGAGGTTATTCAAAGATCTGGAAGTGTATATATATCTTGAATAAAGCACTGTAAATGTGTGCCCCTCCTGTGACACTTAAAAAAAAAAAACATTTGTAATTTGGCGTGTGAATTTGCATGAGCTACACCGTG
>NW_015681856.1:0-210 GCF_001515625.1 Sinocyclocheilus rhinocerous
AAAGCTTGCCCACATGAAAGATGTTTCTAACACGTGAAATGAAATGTTATTTGAAATGCAAATAAAAGACAGATTTTAATGTGTTAGGATTTTTACGCTCATGAAGTTATGTTAGAGCTTGTAAGCACAAGACACTTAGTTTAGTGCTTCTGCGATCAGTTAAAGTATGTTAGTGCAACTAAGCAAATGAAGAGACTGTAAGCACACATA
>NW_015681857.1:0-210 GCF_001515625.1 Sinocyclocheilus rhinocerous
ATCTAGATGTTTGTGAAAGATGTTTTTACTGTTTTGGATAGATGAATATTGTTAAATTATACAATATTTTCTGCATCAAAATTTGATAATACTTAGGGGTGGATGATTTTTATTTATAGTATTCATGTAACAATGCATATTACTGTTACAGTTTTCATAAAAACTCATATAGATGATAACTTGGTCTAGAATGAATGTTTTTTGCATGGC
>NW_015681858.1:0-210 GCF_001515625.1 Sinocyclocheilus rhinocerous
TCAGCCTACATGAGCTCATAACATCACGAGCCCAGCGGCTCTCCATCACATTACGCAGGAGAGCAATAGAGCTCAGGCCGCAGCAGCAGATCTTCAGCATGACTGGAGTGACTGTGATGAATGCTGGAGCTGAGAGACGGCAGTGACGCTGTGTGTGACTCCTGAGGGATGATGGGAGTGGGCTAGATCTGCATCAGGGGCCAGATCCAG
>NW_015681859.1:0-210 GCF_001515625.1 Sinocyclocheilus rhinocerous
AAATTATTTTAAATTGTAACAATTCACAATATCATGGTTTTACTAAATTTCTGATCAAATAAATGCAGCCTTGGTGAGTATAAGAAATTATTTCAAAAACATCTTTCAAAAATGTTACCATCCCCAAACTTGTGAATGGTAGCGTACATTTATACATTTCTTAGATTCACTTTTTAATGATTTTACCCCTATGTACTTCACAGTTGTAGT
>NW_015681860.1:0-210 GCF_001515625.1 Sinocyclocheilus rhinocerous
AAAAATATATTAATAAAAATATCTTTATATTGTTAATCTGTATAATTTTAAATCTATCTTAAAACTCTTTAAAACAAGTATAAAGCAATTCTAAATCGTTAAAACACTATGTAAATGTAAACATTTAGGCTACATTTAAAGTCTTAATATCTATTAATGTACATCTTTATTACAAAAAATGAAATATCAACGTAAATATTTAATCAGAAT
>NW_015681861.1:0-210 GCF_001515625.1 Sinocyclocheilus rhinocerous
AGGCACACCGCTCAGAAGATAAAGACATGGTCAAAGTGAGAAACCGAACAGAAACAAGAGGTCTCTGGTGAGATGAAACCCACCCAACACAAATCCAGAGGGTTTAACTCACTTCAAAAAGCTCAATGCTGCACATCCAAACTCAAGACTGAGACACAAAACTTTAAAGGTTTATCAGATCAATGTTTTGTGTGTGTGAAACCTATGAAA
>NW_015681862.1:0-210 GCF_001515625.1 Sinocyclocheilus rhinocerous
AGAAAGTGATAGTAAAGACTTGTTAGAATTGTTATAACTTATATTGTTTTTAATTAAATTATACATAGAATTTCTTTTTAAAAACAAAATTTGTGTTACAGTAACAGTGGAAGTAAATAGGGCCAATCTGAAATATATTTAAATTCACAACTAATGTTGCCATGAAAACACACACACACACACACACACACGTCTGGTTCACTATCCTTG
>NW_015681863.1:0-210 GCF_001515625.1 Sinocyclocheilus rhinocerous
GGCTTGTTAACTGAGGGGTGTTACAGAGTATTTGTTAAATATAACCAACAAAATATATATTGTGTGTCTGATTGGTCCAGACGCTACATCTATTACCAAACTATTACACGTCCTAGAAGAGCCTTAATAGCTAGTAGCAGTGGTTTTGATTCATCCCAGTGATTTTGTTCACCAACAACAACTTGTTTAGGTTTAAAATCGCATACTTCC
>NW_015681864.1:0-210 GCF_001515625.1 Sinocyclocheilus rhinocerous
TAACATCTTACAGTGAGTGAACAATATATTTTTACAACATTCATTGATGTTTGTGAATGTTATTTAATACAAACACTTGATCATTCAAGTTTGTTCATTGTGCATTAAATAATTTTAACAGATTAAACTTGTGATTATGTATTAGTACATTTTGAAATTAACCCCAAGAAGAAGAATTGCTATATAACTATTGTTTATTGTTAGGTCATG
>NW_015681865.1:0-210 GCF_001515625.1 Sinocyclocheilus rhinocerous
TGGTTCTAAGGCTTCCTGCATCAGAACACATCCATCTAGGAGCTCCTTCACACTTCCCAGGCGCTGATCAAATATGATAGCAAAAATCTCTAAGACAGCTAATGGATAGCTTGCTTTTAAAGGAATAGTTGACCCAAAAATGAAAATGTACTCGCCCTCTGGCCGTCCAAGATGTAGACGAGTTTGTTTCTTCATCAGAACAGATTTGGA
>NW_015681866.1:0-210 GCF_001515625.1 Sinocyclocheilus rhinocerous
CTAGTGAGTTTTGAAAGAACATGGTCTGATAGTGACAAAACTATCTGTTAATCACTGTTTACATGAAACAAACAAGAACTACGTCTGTAATACAGCACCAAAAGTTCAACCGCTTAGAAAAGCAGGCTTACAAAAACTGAATTTGTTTACTGAAGAATTCATGTAAATGCTAAAAAAAAATCAGTCTTCACCCTACAGTACACTTTCCTC
>NW_015681867.1:0-210 GCF_001515625.1 Sinocyclocheilus rhinocerous
AACAGTATTTATATCATTTTTTACCTCTGATTCACTGCAATGTCTAAACTGTCTGAACTGTCCTCACAGCCGGCACGTGACGCGTCTTCTTCTTCTTCTTGCTTTACGGCTGATCTCAGACTTAGAAGTGCATTACCACCACCTATCTCTCAAATGGACCATTATCACTCCTAATTGAGATTGTAGATAGAGTGACAATGGTCCATTTGA
>NW_015681868.1:0-210 GCF_001515625.1 Sinocyclocheilus rhinocerous
CATTTGATTTGTAACATACCAGTCTTATTACATTAACCTGTTAACCTGCTCCCCCCATTTTGGGACTCACAGCTCAAAATGACCTATCTAACTTAAAATTGTAACAATTAGGCCTGTCGCTATAATTAAATGACCGTCTAATCACGATTATTTGATCTAACCGTGATTATTGTGCTTTTTATACGGCACAAGGGGGAGTCATACACAAAA
>NW_015681869.1:0-210 GCF_001515625.1 Sinocyclocheilus rhinocerous
AAACTTATGTGTAATCCATAGTATGACCGCTAGATGTGTACCACTGTGTATACAAACCCTTGTGGCTGAAAACATTTTTTTTTCTCATTTTGTTGCCTCTTCTGCCTCTACTAACTAGTAAACAGTACTAACACTGATGCAATTCTATGCATCATGAATGCATTGTCCCCCTATATTTTTGTACACTAAAATCTAACTAATTTCTTTAAC
>NW_015681870.1:0-210 GCF_001515625.1 Sinocyclocheilus rhinocerous
AACTTTTTTAAAGAAAAAGTAATACGAGTGTAATTAAGGCAATTTAAAAAAAAAATTTTTTTCTTCAACATGCTTTACATTGGCATATTAAAAGAAAAGAGGGGGAAAATCTAAAAGTCAACTTTAAAATTATTAACATTATTTATTTAATGTTCCTCTATTCTGCATCACTTTAGGAAAAAAAGAGTCAGTTAAATGAATAAAGTAAAT
>NW_015681871.1:0-210 GCF_001515625.1 Sinocyclocheilus rhinocerous
AACTGATGTGGAAAAGAAATGTCTTTATTTTGATATGTGGAAAACAAGACTGGATTCAAATATCTGTGAAAATGTTGTGGTTGTGTGTTTTTTTTAATCATTACAGAACATTTTATGCATTTTATACATCATAAGCAGTGATTCTTATACAGTTAAACAAAATTGATGTCAGCAACACACTTTATAGTGCATGTTTTGTTGACCAAGTCC
>NW_015681872.1:0-210 GCF_001515625.1 Sinocyclocheilus rhinocerous
GAGTACAAACGCATCTATGCAGCATTTCTTATATAAGAAAAAAAAGGAGAAAGTATTAACAGCCATTTACGTTTGATTGTAGTAAGAAAATCACTAAGTCACACACACACACGAAGAAAAACTCGAATGTATCATCCCAATATAAATAGCTGTAGACCGAAAAAGAACTATTTGTTGATCAATTAGAAAATTAACTAAGTTCAGTTGCCA
>NW_015681873.1:0-210 GCF_001515625.1 Sinocyclocheilus rhinocerous
ACTTATTAAAGCATTTTGCTGCCTTGCAAGCACTGGTATTTCTTTTTGGAAATGTAAATCTAGTTAGATTTGATTCCGCTCTTTGGTTGAGTTTTTTTTCCTTCTATGTAATAAACCGATTGATTGGTAGACAGAATGATAACTCTGCATCTCTCTCCCTCTTATAGTGGAAATCTCTCCCCAAGCCTCTTTACTTTCAAGACTAGTGGT
>NW_015681874.1:0-210 GCF_001515625.1 Sinocyclocheilus rhinocerous
AATAAATGTAAATGTAAATTAAAATTTATTAGGGCTGTGCAAGTTAATGCGTTATTAGCGCGTTAACGTATTAATTAACGTCGACAATTATTTTAACGCGCATTAACGCATATATATCTTTTTTTTTTATTATTATTATTATGAAAGTCCATTGCTCACTGGCTTTGAATACACAAACAGATAAACCATGGGTCACAAGAGGGGTGGAAT
>NW_015681875.1:0-210 GCF_001515625.1 Sinocyclocheilus rhinocerous
AATAATTGTATAAATTCATTCAAAATTGCCTCTCATAAATAGTTACATTTTCAGGTTGGTAATATTCAGGGTGCAGTGACTTAATCACCAAACTTCACCATTCACTGAGTCATTCAACATATGTAGCTGTTTATGTGTTAAAGCTGATTTTGTTAGTGTCTGTTAGTTAGTGTCTCATGGTGTTTTATCTTGTTTACAGTTCCTGACTGC
>NW_015681876.1:0-210 GCF_001515625.1 Sinocyclocheilus rhinocerous
TGTGTAAATCTCAATTTCCAAAAATTGACCATTATGACTGGTTTTGTGGTCCGTGGTCACATTTATGCACTGTACGTACAGTAAAGGAGGTTTCAGCAAAATTTCACTTGTCATAAGTCAGTCTTCTAACTGCAAATATACTACAACCTTTGCACCATGAAAAAAAAAACATGGGATCATACAGTATTTTTTATGAAAATAATTGTTTAC
>NW_015681877.1:0-210 GCF_001515625.1 Sinocyclocheilus rhinocerous
CCAAGTAATAGCAGACCATGAACTGAGGAACAGACGGGGAAAAAATACAAGAACAGGGCAATTAAGGAGAAACAGAACAGGTGTGTGGAACTAATTAATTAATCAAAAACCATAGAAACACACTGGAAAGCAGAGAAACAAACACAACAGAACAGGAACGTGACGCCTTGTGTCAGTATTTTGTTGAACCACCTTTTGCTTTAATGACAG
>NW_015681878.1:0-210 GCF_001515625.1 Sinocyclocheilus rhinocerous
TTAACTTTAATGTGCTATTTGTGTTTAATTTGACCCGTGACTAAACGATGTACATTTTAGGTTACCTGAGAAAACTTGTATTTATTTATTTATTTATTTATGTTTACAGTATAATACACTGCCATTCAAACGTTTGGGATCAATAATGTTTATTAAAGAAGTTTATTATGCTCATCAAGGCTGTATCTATTTGATAAAAATACTGAATAT
>NW_015681879.1:0-210 GCF_001515625.1 Sinocyclocheilus rhinocerous
AATAAAGACGTAACTTTGCATGAGTTAAATAATACAGCCATGAGTAAGCGCATGTTGGAAATAAAAGCGCTGAATATTTACTGTTGTATATTTGCTCGTCTCGTGAAGCCACTTTCATATTGATGTTCACTCACCGGGTTGATGCTCAGGAAATGCCCCATCACTATATTTCGCTAATAAACATCTAAATAAATACAACTCTATGGAAAT
>NW_015681880.1:0-210 GCF_001515625.1 Sinocyclocheilus rhinocerous
AGGACACTGTTATATGTGTCTGTCTGTCACTGCTGTACGCCTAACATTTTGTGCAATATAATTTTACTTGCGTTCTAAAATTTTGGTTTCACGCTTGTTATTTTTTTATCCTTGACTGCAATACATTTGGCGGGAATCTGATCCCATACCCATTAGCTTCCACAGAGAGGTTGCTAGTCTTCCTGGGGTCCAGAAATCAATCCAAGACAA
>NW_015681881.1:0-210 GCF_001515625.1 Sinocyclocheilus rhinocerous
AATACTGCTTTAAATTGTTGTTGTTTTTCCCCCAAAAAATTTAAACGTTTTCTATTTAATTTAATTGCAATTTTGTTTTTGGTTTTCGGAGCAAAAAATATATATCATATATTTTTCCCTAATTTTCTGAAGAGACCCACTAAAATGTAATTCAATGTAACAATGTTGTCAGGCATTTTTACAACAAAAATCAATTTATGACATATTAAA
>NW_015681882.1:0-210 GCF_001515625.1 Sinocyclocheilus rhinocerous
AAATGGTATTATAGTCTAGGTGAAATCGAATAATAAAAAAAAAACGAAGTTGATATTTACCTTTGCAAACACACCAATAGATGGCGCCTCATGCACACTTTGCGTTTTCATAACACTACAACATTTGTAAGCATTCAGGCTCCTTGTTTTGTCCTGCTCTTTTCGAACGAATGTCCTCATGAGATCCAGCAGAGCGTGAACAGTTTAATG
>NW_015681883.1:0-210 GCF_001515625.1 Sinocyclocheilus rhinocerous
TGTTATAGTTTACTTCCACGTTACAATCCTGGAAATGTGAAAAAGGCTCCATTAATTGCTCCACAGAGGACAGAGGAAACACGCTGAGGATCTTTGAGCAATAGGCCTATATAAACCACACATTTTACATACATCAACACTGCATCTTACTTTATTAAAATGTACTGCAAACTTCTTATTCAACCAAACTTCAACAACAGATTTCATGAG
>NW_015681884.1:0-210 GCF_001515625.1 Sinocyclocheilus rhinocerous
CTGCAAGTCATGCTCACAGTCCTGCAGGATCTGTCGGACACTGAAAAATCAAAAAGAGAATTAGAGAGCTAACCGATGACAATAAAGTTATTATATCATGCCAATGAGAAAATGTAATGGTTAGACCAGAGCATTCAGTCACAATAGCAGAGCGTGTCAAGTGATACCGCAGTATTCATACAACATACACAATGTCTGCTCTCACCTTGA
>NW_015681885.1:0-210 GCF_001515625.1 Sinocyclocheilus rhinocerous
TTAGACTTCGACACTGTTTGCTTTCTAAGTGACCTTTATCTATTTGCTTTAATGGTAAATAGGTTTATACAAAACTTTGCTCTCCAAAGATGCAATTTTATCATTGCAGTAGTTCACATTCAGAAGCCAAGGAAGCAGATAGACAGTGATCTTAGAAAACTATCTAGACCAAATTAGTAGGAATTCAGTGTAAATTTGATGACAAGTCCA
>NW_015681886.1:0-210 GCF_001515625.1 Sinocyclocheilus rhinocerous
AGATTGTGAATAAAAAAAATGAATATTAGTCAAATTTAAAATAAAGATTTGCATTTGAATGTTAGGTGTGCGTCAGGGAGCTTCATCAGTGGCGTGCGAGATGCGGTGATGATGATGATGATGATGTAAGTGACATTGTTGCATTTGAATGTTTTGTTAGTCTACTCTAGCCCACGAGACGCGCAGCTGCTGCGTTATTCATTCAAAATA
>NW_015681887.1:0-210 GCF_001515625.1 Sinocyclocheilus rhinocerous
CTTGAAAGTTCATCAAAGGACAATGAGTCACTTAATCCAAATCTTGAGCAGTTCTCCAGCAATCATTTTCACTTGGCGTTCCTCCAGTCATCTGAACATACTTTCCATTAAATCTTTATTCTTCCAAACAACAAACCCTCAAAAAGCACTAACTATTATGCACAACTCTGCTCTTTAAATCCCGCTCCGGATCGGCACAAACACAGCCCA
>NW_015681888.1:0-210 GCF_001515625.1 Sinocyclocheilus rhinocerous
AATCATCTAGCCGCGAGCGCTCAGGGCTGGGTGGTGTAGTCACCTCAGCCCGATGCTCACGGCTGCCCAGGCAAGCATGGCCGACAACTCTGGGTCCGATTCAGCAGTGGCGACAACACCCGAGGGGGGCAGTCCCGCCGAATCTTCATCCTTAGAGGCCGATAGCCCATCCCCCAATGCTGCGATCGACATTTGATCCTCTGGCGGCCC
>NW_015681889.1:0-210 GCF_001515625.1 Sinocyclocheilus rhinocerous
TATAATCAGGGTCGTCTTATATTCGGGCCAATACGGTATTAATAATATAAAAGCAATCGTTGAATCAAAAATAATACTTTTTGTATGCATTAATTAAAGTCTCACAAAATCCTGTGGGAAACACCGTAGTGCATGACACACATCACTACTGGTTGACCGCAAAAGTCCATGCTGATAGTTTTCCAGGTTGCAGCCATTGCTGGAGCGGCT
>NW_015681890.1:0-210 GCF_001515625.1 Sinocyclocheilus rhinocerous
AATCCTGTATCTGCTGTGAGTTTAAAGTGTGTTTTGGAAAGCAATATGTGTCAGTTACTCTTTACTCTTCTGTTATCACATTCGCACAATTTACAAAATTTTTGTGGACAGATTATTACAGAATTTCACACAGTTTTGTAACGAGAAGCATTTGTTAACCCGTTGTCACAGAAACTTAACAGGCTTCCTTGCAGTTTTCCACCAAAATAA
>NW_015681891.1:0-210 GCF_001515625.1 Sinocyclocheilus rhinocerous
AAAAAAAAACAAAAAAAAAAACAGACCTTGTAGACACAGACTTGCACTGAAAACTTGTTTGGCAGAAACATAAATGTAATTAAGGCTAAAACGGTAACTTTTTTAACATGCTGTTGAAAAAAAGTAAAATAATACAATATTTATCTAATTTTTAATTTTTTAAAATTAGATCTAAGGCGTATCTATCTATCTATCTATCTATCTATATAT
>NW_015681892.1:0-210 GCF_001515625.1 Sinocyclocheilus rhinocerous
ATTTGACATGATTATCCCACATTTCTGCCACAATACTGTGGTGCAGTTAGTGTTACTACAGTGAATCTGAGTGGATAAACGGTCCATGTGGCACGATTTAAATGAGTAACGCTTAGGGCTGGGCGGTATGGCAAAAAAAACAAAATATCGATTTTTTTAGAACACTTGACCGATTCTCGATTTTTATATGATTTTTAACTAGTCAACTTG
>NW_015681893.1:0-210 GCF_001515625.1 Sinocyclocheilus rhinocerous
TAGTTAGGATGATAAAAGCTTTGACCATGTTGTAAATGGGTTTGATGCGGAGGCCAATACCACGGAGCATATAATATAGTGTATATTACAACATTTGACAATATTTCATAATATATTGCTTTCGTTTCTCCAGTTTAATCAAAATGGTTGTTTAAAAAAAAAAAATTAACATAATATTTGATGTGCAATGCTGTTGCCATCTAACAATCA
>NW_015681894.1:0-210 GCF_001515625.1 Sinocyclocheilus rhinocerous
AACAAAAGTGTTGCGTTTATAATTTTGTTCAGTGTATTTAAAATAAAAAAAACGTATACAAAACTGTATACATTTATGGTATTAGCTATCAGTTCTCACCTAATGCGTGTATATCTATGTGTGTGTTTGGATGTCTCACTCACATGTATGTCCTCGTGGAAGCGTAGGATGGCAGTCTTGATGTGCTTCATAGGGACCAGCATGTCCTGC
>NW_015681895.1:0-210 GCF_001515625.1 Sinocyclocheilus rhinocerous
AATCCGAGTTCCTGGTGCCAACAGCTCTCCTGGATAGAATACGCGTGTAACTCCCTTCCAGTGGCGGCTTCAGGTATGTCGCCTTTTGAGTGCTCTGTGGGATATAAACCACCTCTGTTCCCATCACAGGAACCCGATGCTGCGGTCCCGTCCGCCCTGGCTTTTGTTCAGCGCTGCCGCCGCACCTGGGAGAAAGTCAGGAGGGTTTTG
>NW_015681896.1:0-210 GCF_001515625.1 Sinocyclocheilus rhinocerous
TGCAGCTGTTTTACCTGACTTGGATGTAGTGGCATATGCTTGGGCAAATCGGGTGAAATTATCTACTACCACAAGGATGTACTCAAAACCTCCTTTGCAGCGGTCTAAATGGAGAAAATCAATAGAAATCAATTCAAAGGGCTGGGTCGAAATCATGTTTGTTAATGGGGCTCTTGTCTCATGACAGGGCTTTTTCTGCTTTAGGCATCT
>NW_015681897.1:0-210 GCF_001515625.1 Sinocyclocheilus rhinocerous
AATTACTTAACCACATAAATTACGTACAAAGAATTTTTTTTATTTTTATTTTTTTTAATTACAGCTATACGGTGGCTTAGTACTCCACCATGTATTACTATTCATTATAAGCATAAAGCAATTACGGTTGTTTTCCTAATCCAGTGATTGTGAACCGTTTCACAGTCATTAAAAGTTAATGACATTCCTTAAAGGGTTAGTTCATCCAAA
>NW_015681898.1:0-210 GCF_001515625.1 Sinocyclocheilus rhinocerous
GACTTTTACTACGATTAGCCTCAAATTATTTTAAAAAGGTGTTTTTGACTATGTGCATATGTGAACAAACAGCTTCTATAATGTAATTATGAAATAATTTATTATATTATAATATAATTATGATTATATAATCTATTCTAAACTTTTGAATTTATTCCTTGCGTATAGTTAGACCACTTTGGTCCTAGACACACTTCCTGCTTGAATGAT
>NW_015681899.1:0-210 GCF_001515625.1 Sinocyclocheilus rhinocerous
AATTCCGGGTTTCGGCAGATGCTCCCTGTTCTCGACTATTGGTTGACATGGGCCTGTGACCAAAATTCACTGTGAACCAACCACGCTCTCTAAATGGTACCCCATAGCCACAACACTATCTGCCTTCCAAATGGCCGCCGTTGAGAGAGTGGTGGTTCCATGCTGTAATGGTTAGGACTCTGGCTTTTGAATCCAGCGCTACGAGTTCAA
>NW_015681900.1:0-210 GCF_001515625.1 Sinocyclocheilus rhinocerous
AATTAATATAGTACAATATCTGCATTGATACATGTACAGGATACACAGGCATACTGTTTTCATTAAAAAAGCAAGAACATCTGCCTATTGACATGCTTAATAGTAAATATATATTTATGTTGAAATGTAGACTATATATATTCAGATTTAAAATTTACATTTATTTATTCAGAGTTATAACTATATATTCACAATTTACATTTATATATT
>NW_015681901.1:0-210 GCF_001515625.1 Sinocyclocheilus rhinocerous
CTACAGTCTGACACTGTGCCTTTGATGGGTTGACTTCATGTTTTCGCATATTATCTACTAACATCCTTACTAGCTGCCTTCGATCAGCTGGTGATGGTCTTTTTTTATTTGCAATGGCCAATTTAATTCCAGGAGGCATGACTTCCCAAGGCACCTTAAATGTTTCAGCCCAGGAACAAGATGCTGAAGAGCAAGCAGAAGAACTAGACG
>NW_015681902.1:0-210 GCF_001515625.1 Sinocyclocheilus rhinocerous
AAAATTCAATGGTACAACACAGATCAGACAAGGCCACTGCAACTTCAGCAATTTTGATTGCCTTAAACTTTTTGGACTATTTCTTTACAATTTAAAATGATTGTGACGCTACAATAATGTGCAGCTAAAAATATATGAGTATTTTTTAATATACTTATATATTTTATGAAAAACAACAAAACAACATTTAGTACAATATTGTGCAAAATA
>NW_015681903.1:0-210 GCF_001515625.1 Sinocyclocheilus rhinocerous
GTTGGTGCAATGATGTAGGCCTACTGACAAGCATTACAAGTAATTTAACATTGATCTTTGAACTGAATGTAGATGTTTACAAGATCAAGGTCTCTGCAATTTAACAAATCATGCCATAACTAAAACTGTAGTCATAAAATTGGAAACGTAGACTGAATTTCAAATGCACAAAAAAGAAAATCTGCTTCAGTCTCTCCAATCCGATGATGT
>NW_015681904.1:0-210 GCF_001515625.1 Sinocyclocheilus rhinocerous
AATCTAATAAAAAATACAATATTTCGAATAAGTCAATATTTATCTTGTGGCACAAATGGCCTCCATATGGCATGCAACTGGTTTGTTGTTGGCCCTAATTTAAATTTTTAAAGCCATTTTTAAATTGTAATGCCAACTGGAAAAACAAAGCATGCAAGAATAAAATAAACACATTTTAAAAATAGGAAGAACCAACAAACAAAATAAAAA
>NW_015681905.1:0-210 GCF_001515625.1 Sinocyclocheilus rhinocerous
AATTAGTAAATCGAGGAAACGAAATAGTAATTGTGTGCACGATTTCGCAAATCGAGGGAATGAATTAGTAAATCGAGGAAACTAAATAGTAATTGTGTGCACGATTTAGCAAATCGAGGGAACGAATTAGCAAATCGAGGAAATGAAATAGTAATCGTGTGCACAATTTAGCAAACCGAGGGAATTCATTAGTAAATCGAGGAAACGAAA
>NW_015681906.1:0-210 GCF_001515625.1 Sinocyclocheilus rhinocerous
CTTCTGACCCAAAAGGTTGGTGTTCCTCCATCTCCGGGGAACTTCGTAGGTGTTGACATGTTCAGACAACAGTGGAAGCAGGTGCAAAATCTTGCTGATAATTTTTGGTACCGTTGGAGACGTGAATATCTCCCAACACTTCAGAATCGTCGGAAGTGGAATAAAACTCAACCTGACGTCCAAGAAGGAGATCTCGTACTTCTAAAGGAC
>NW_015681907.1:0-210 GCF_001515625.1 Sinocyclocheilus rhinocerous
AATTTTGAAATATATGTATCTAAAGCAATTGGATTTTTTTTTTTTTTTTAAGTCTTTAACTTTTATTTATCATTATGTATAGTCGTTTGTGTTTTTCCCACCTACTCATCGGCCAGTTTAGAAATAGCATGTTTCATAACTCGTAATAGTGGTGTAGGTGTGAGAGTATACAGTATGAAGAAAGCACATGACACATTAAAGGTCTGTCTG
>NW_015681908.1:0-210 GCF_001515625.1 Sinocyclocheilus rhinocerous
AGGGATGCCGGGGCCTGATAAAGAAGTAATTAAAGCTGCTGGATTTCTTATTTCAATAATAACAACTTATTTACCAGATATTTTTTTTCCTTTTCCCTACATACCACTGACATTGAACAGTATTTGTTCATTTATTATTGTAGTTTGTTTATCGATGTCCTAATTTGTGTCAAGGAAATTTTGCATCTTGTTTTGAATTTCCCCAGACAG
>NW_015681909.1:0-210 GCF_001515625.1 Sinocyclocheilus rhinocerous
CCAAATCAGCTGGACTGTCTGGGGATGGAGTCTCCATTCTCCAGGGAGCGCAGCTCATGACAGCTCGTTGGCCGCACGGTTGAGCAGACCCGGAATGTGAATGGCACAAAGCGATCTAGATGCTTCTGACTCCAAAGGAGGAGGTGACGGGCGAGTTGCGACATATGACGGGAGTGCAGACCACCTTGTCGGTTGATGTACGCAACGGTC
>NW_015681910.1:0-210 GCF_001515625.1 Sinocyclocheilus rhinocerous
CACATGTTACGTAAAATACATACAAATTATCATGAGATCACGTTGGTAAATGACAATTTTAATTTTTGGATGAACTGTTCCTTTAATGAACATCAGAAGGTATATTGAAAGAAAGTGCAGCATGTTATATGTAAGTGTTTCAACCACAGAAAAACGTCAGTAAAACATTGTAAACAATGTCACATAACATCACATTTACCTCGGAAAAGC
>NW_015681911.1:0-210 GCF_001515625.1 Sinocyclocheilus rhinocerous
AATTTTGCATATGTGTTTTTTGTTGAGTATCTTATTTGATACATCAGGCTTTTATTGCTTATATGGTATGATATAGTGAGAATATGTAAAGGAGGAAAAAGCATTTTATGCAGAGGCACAAGGAAAAATCTGGTGCAGTTGCTGATATTTATATGGACAAAAAGTAAGATGAAATTCTGATAGTAAGAACTACTTGCACAAAATGCATAT
>NW_015681912.1:0-210 GCF_001515625.1 Sinocyclocheilus rhinocerous
GAGGAAATTTAGGAAAAACACTGAAGATTAAAAAGGAGCCTCTAAAAATAACAGAGTCTTTAATACTAAGCTAAAGTAAGCTGTCTTGTCCCCCATACAATTTCTCCCAAAATTGCGTTTGACTTCTGCAACACATTCAAACCAATGAGTCTGGCTTTAGCCAAAACAGAGGAAACAGGAATGGTAAACAGTTTAATAGTGTTCAAACTG
>NW_015681913.1:0-210 GCF_001515625.1 Sinocyclocheilus rhinocerous
AATGTGTAAAAAAAAATGATAAAAAGACATAACAAAATTACTAAAAACTTAAAACTAAAATGAAACTGAAAACATACACTAAAATAAAATTGCATTCTTATAATATTAATAAATACTGTAATAGTATTTACATAATACTAAAAACAACACTGGTGCAGTTTAATATTTACATTTATAGTGAAAATGAACAATATACTTCAAAGCCATACA
>NW_015681914.1:0-210 GCF_001515625.1 Sinocyclocheilus rhinocerous
AATGTGGTCCACCAGGGAGAGGTTAGAGGAACACAGAAACAAACACGCAGCGCATGAAGCATTGCACATGCTATTGATTGGAAATAGTCCTTTGGCTTGCTTCCGCATTAACACTTTCTCTGTGTTGCAGAAATACAAGATGAACTTTGATAAAAATACTGGCACCATTGAGATGTTCATGGAGTCTCTGGGCAAAGAGGACGAGGGAAC
>NW_015681915.1:0-210 GCF_001515625.1 Sinocyclocheilus rhinocerous
AATTTTTATTTCAGTTTTAGTTTTAGTTATTTTAGTACATCAATAAAAATGAGAAACGTTTCCTTGGCAACTGGCTAAAATATAAAACATTTAAGATTGTAATTTTAGTTAACAGTAATAACCCTGGTTTGAGGTCTCACCATGAATATTTTCATGTAAAAATAATGAAAGAATAGAAAAATTACATACAGTAACCCATAAGTGCAAATT
>NW_015681916.1:0-209 GCF_001515625.1 Sinocyclocheilus rhinocerous
ATGTATATATATATATATATATATATATATATACACACACACAGACAGACAGACAGACAGACAGATAGATAGATGGATAGCAAATTAAGTTATAGAAGATAATTATTAGTAGAATAGATATAATAAAATAGAGTTTTAAAAATTCACCCACCAAGTTAACCCTAAAACGCAAGTGTGAACCATAAAAAAAAAAAAAAAAAAAAAAAAAA
>NW_015681917.1:0-210 GCF_001515625.1 Sinocyclocheilus rhinocerous
AATGGATTGAACAAGATGAGAAAAATACAAAATATTTTTTTAATTTGGAAAAACGTAATAATGAATTATCATCTATACATAAACTCATGATTAATAATAGAGTATGTGAAAACAATAAAGATATTGCTGAATATGTCACCCAGTTTTATGAGAATCTATACACTTCAGACCCTTACAATGACAGAGAAACAGATTTGTTTTTAAGTAAAA
>NW_015681918.1:0-210 GCF_001515625.1 Sinocyclocheilus rhinocerous
AAGAAAAGGATCTTGACCAGGATTTGGCAACCTTTTTGACATGAAATGCCACATTTATTTTTTCTTGTTTGTTTTCCACATCACTCCCAGAATGTAGAATACTAAACTCTGCATGCAACATGAATAAATCATGCACATTGTGTCTCGTGCATTATTTGCATATGCGTTGTCATGTTTGTTTTTGTTGATAACACAGTGCATCTCCTCTTT
>NW_015681919.1:0-210 GCF_001515625.1 Sinocyclocheilus rhinocerous
GACGGGTGATGGTGGAGGCAAGGGAGCTAGGAGCCGAGGTGGAGCCGCTAGGTCTACGGGCCAAGGCGGAGTTCGGGCCGAGGAGGCTGGAGACGGAGGTGAGGGATTCTCCGGCTATGTCGATGCTGGAGGATGGCAGACCTGCGGAGCTCACACCGTAATGAGGGTGGGCTGAGGGCGAGCAGAGGGGCTGCCAGACGACAGCGGTGG
>NW_015681920.1:0-210 GCF_001515625.1 Sinocyclocheilus rhinocerous
AACGATTTGTATCGTGAAAAGCGCTATACAAATAAACTTGAATACTGCCATCTAGTGGACATGTTTGTTAGTGTTTTTTTATTTTGACGTGCAAACAGGGTCTACTGTATATAATGCTTTTATCAAGCATGCGCATATCATGCTTTTTTATTACTTATCTTTTAAATATCTTTCTTTTTCTTTTAACTTTAATGATAAATTATTATAATT
>NW_015681921.1:0-210 GCF_001515625.1 Sinocyclocheilus rhinocerous
AGTCCACCAGAACTAATGCAAAACGATGCCCGCGTGCTGAACGTTTCAATGGCCCGATGAGGTCCATACCAATTCCCTCGAAGGGGACCTCTATCAGTGGTAACGGATGCAATGGCGCTTTAGAACTGGCCGGATGATTTACCAGCTGACATTCATGACACCCCACACACCACTGGCGGATGTTCTCGTGAATGCCCGGCCAAAAGAATC
>NW_015681922.1:0-210 GCF_001515625.1 Sinocyclocheilus rhinocerous
AATTGTATTAATATTTCACAATATTACAGTTTTTACTGTATTTTTAATTAAAAATGCAACAAAAAAACACTTTCAAAAAAATTACCAACTAGTAGTAGTGCATGTTTTGATACCGAAAAAAACTCAATTTCTTCAAGAAAACTTTCAAGAATGTTTGAAATTATTTCATTTTACATTACATTGCTCATTAATAATATAATAATAATAATA
>NW_015681923.1:0-210 GCF_001515625.1 Sinocyclocheilus rhinocerous
AAGATATCATGTATATTCAATCTTTGTCTTGACAGCTCTATCCAGAAGTTGTGGAAACACACTTCCTTCTCAGCCTACACGTCCCATAGTGCACCGGGCGTCCACCCCCTTTAGCGCTTTCCCTCTTCTCGCAGCCTGAGTTTCTGTCTATCGGTGTTGTTGTTGATGCGATGATGGCGGCAGCGGGATGCGGATCAGCAACCGCGGCTG
>NW_015681924.1:0-210 GCF_001515625.1 Sinocyclocheilus rhinocerous
AAGATTTTTGTTTGCACAATAAACCGCATGAGTTGTCCATCATTGACCTCGTGTCTGTTTGTCTGGGCCACTGGGTCTCATTAAGGAATTTTAACACGCTCAATATATCAGTTTTGAAAAACTACTGAATGATTATTTGGTTTTTGATTTTGATTATTATTATTTTTTTCCTGGCAGTTTGCCAGTAACATTTTGCATCCAGACAATTAA
>NW_015681925.1:0-210 GCF_001515625.1 Sinocyclocheilus rhinocerous
CGAGAAGCTGCAAAAGACACAGGTGCAAGTGGAATGTACAAAACACGATGACATAAATTTTTAAGGAAAAATAATGGGCGATATATTGCGTCACCAAATATGATTGAATTATTGAATTATTGATTATTGCGACAGGCCTATTTACGGTTTGTCACTAAATTATACGACTTTTTCACTTCCAAAAAACATATTTTTAACAGTATTTTACTG
>NW_015681926.1:0-210 GCF_001515625.1 Sinocyclocheilus rhinocerous
AAGAGGCATATGTGTGTGTTGCCTTTTCTTGTGGTCAGAATTATGTAAATATATTTTGTTTTATGTTTTGAGAATTGGCTTTTTGTAATTTTTTTTTTGTTGCCAATTTGAATGTAACAATCAAGGCAAAAACAACAGACAGCTGTTACACCTGCGAGGGCAACTAAGTTCCCATATTTACCTACAAAAACAAAGGACAGATTAGGTAAC
>NW_015681927.1:0-210 GCF_001515625.1 Sinocyclocheilus rhinocerous
AAGCAATTATTAAATAATACTAATTATGACATATAATATTAAATATATAGTTATTTTATATTTCATAATATCATTACTTTAACGTAATCATGAAATAATATTAAATATGTAATTTTGTATTTTATAATTTTGTCAATTATTTCAATTATGAATCAATTATTTAAATTTTTTTTTATTTCATTACATTATTTTATGATTACAAAATTACTA
>NW_015681928.1:0-210 GCF_001515625.1 Sinocyclocheilus rhinocerous
GTGCCAGTCAAAGAGAAACTTAAATTTACAAAATCAAGGGTCAATTAAGAGCAGGCACAGGTAGGGCTCAACCTGTGCAGAGCACATTCCCTTTTTGCCCTTACACTCCGAAGTGCTCCTTTTTTTGGTGATGGTGTTTTTTTTTTTCCTTCAATAAATCAATGCTATTGGTCACCCTTTACATCTGTCTGTCTGCTTTACAAATATTTA
>NW_015681929.1:0-210 GCF_001515625.1 Sinocyclocheilus rhinocerous
AACCTATCTTTTGCCTTCATTATATTCTGCTCTAATTTTCAAATTAATTGTTTGGTTTATATTGGATTACATAATTTAATAAAGCAAGGTTGTCTCACGTTTGTCATAAATTCTAAGAAATCTTTCATTGACCAGAGGCGTATTCATGGGGAGTGTGATGAAATAAAGCTCAGTGACAGTGGATGACTGAACAGTGCTACCTGTGGTGGA
>NW_015681930.1:0-210 GCF_001515625.1 Sinocyclocheilus rhinocerous
AACCTATCTTTTGCCTTCATTATATTCTGCTCTAATTTTCAAATTCATTGTTTGGTTTATATTGGATTACATAATTTAATAAAGCAAGGTTGTCTCACGTTTGTCATAAATTCTAAGAAATCTTTCCTTGACCAGAGGTGTATTCATGGGGAGTGTGATGAAAAGAAGCTCAGTGACAGTGGATGACTGAACAGTGCTACCTGTGGTGGA
>NW_015681931.1:0-210 GCF_001515625.1 Sinocyclocheilus rhinocerous
AAGCATGAAAAACACAAGTTTTATTAAAATTCTGAATATATTATCATATACAGCATGCAAAGAAGGCTCCCTTTAAATTTATTAAAAACTGTCACTCATTCGTCACGATCTCACAAAGTTCCAAAAACAAACAAACAAACAAAAAACCAATGAACGTGACTACATGATGAAACTTTTTTAATGTCTTTGTTAGAAAGAAGTTACGAGCAT
>NW_015681932.1:0-210 GCF_001515625.1 Sinocyclocheilus rhinocerous
GCCTAAAGAATCTGTCCTTCCCCACCTCAAAGCATTGGAAAGACGTCTCAGTAAGAGTCCAGAACTCACAAAGGTGTATAACCAAGAAATTGAAAGACTGGAGCAATGGGGGTACGTCGTCAAGCTGGCAAGTGAAGCAGTCTATCAAACTCCTGAATCATGGTACATACCACACCACATGGTACACCATAATGATAAGCATAGAGTAGT
>NW_015681933.1:0-210 GCF_001515625.1 Sinocyclocheilus rhinocerous
AAGCCCGCCGGCCGCCATTGACGCAAGCCCGCCGGTCACCGCAACGACACGCCCGCCAGCTGCACAGTTTCCCCCGTAACCACAGGAGGAAGATGAGGAGAAAAGGACTGTTCTCTGCCTTCATCCTAGCCTCAGAGCTTGCTCCAGTGTCGGTTCCAGCCCCAAAGCTCGCTCCAGTGTCGGTTCCAGCCCCAGAGCTCGCTCCAGTGT
>NW_015681934.1:0-210 GCF_001515625.1 Sinocyclocheilus rhinocerous
TAAAAGTAATGCATTACAATATTGCGTTACTCCTTAAAAAAGTAATTACGTTACTTTTTAGTAATGCATTACATTACTTTTGAGTTGCTTTTTAAATCTGGACAAGACTTGATTGTTTGTCCTTAATACAAAAAAAGTTATTTTACAACTGTAAAAGCCCTTTCGCAACAAAAGTGAAATGAATACACCTCAGGCTGAAGGAAATGTAAA
>NW_015681935.1:0-210 GCF_001515625.1 Sinocyclocheilus rhinocerous
CTCCTTCATTGACCTCCTCAATAATTCCTTCTTCAATCATCTTATCAAGCTCTTGATTAACAGCTTCAATCATGTGATACGGAACTCGTCTCAGTCCTTGTACCACAGGTGTTACTTTCTCATCCACTGTGACTCTGTGAGAAAATCCAGAAATTTGTCCAAGTCCTCGTACTCTTTGGCCAGTTTGCTAAACCTGTCTGGGGAATTGTC
>NW_015681936.1:0-210 GCF_001515625.1 Sinocyclocheilus rhinocerous
ATCCCTCCAGCACTTTTGAGCTTTTAATAGTTGGACGCTTCCTGACGGGAGTAAATGCAGGTAGTTTTCAAGCACATAAAGTAGTGATGGTTGATCAGTTTTGTATTAGTATTCAATAAACATCGCAGAAATATTCAAAAGTTTGGGGTCAGTAAGATTTAAATTTTTTTTGTAAGAAATTAGTTCATTTTATTCAGCAAGAATGCTTTA
>NW_015681937.1:0-210 GCF_001515625.1 Sinocyclocheilus rhinocerous
CGCGATATCAGTCTATAAATCTCCTCCTAGAAACTACAAGCTGGCATCGGTTAACATTCCCACTGGCGTGCTGTCACATACGGGCGGAGGCGTAGTAAGTGCCTGTTGCTGGTCAGTATAAGCTTCAACTTCAGTCGGCGTTTGGAGATGAGAGGTTGATCCGCAATGCGTCACCTTGATCGTGGCGGGATAGATCATGAAGGAGGAGAT
>NW_015681938.1:0-210 GCF_001515625.1 Sinocyclocheilus rhinocerous
AAGTGAGTGTGTGAGTAAGTGTGTGTGAGAGTGTGTAAGTGAGAGTGTGTGCGTGAGTGTGTGTGAGTGTGAGTGTGTAAGTGAGAGTGTGTAAGTGAGTGTGTGAGAGTGTAAGTGAGTGTGCGTGAGAGTGTGTACGTGAGTGTGCGTGAGAGTGTAAGTGAGAGTGTGTAAGTGAGAGTGTGTGAGAGTGTGTAAGTGAGTGTGGGA
>NW_015681939.1:0-210 GCF_001515625.1 Sinocyclocheilus rhinocerous
GAAACAATAAAACAACACAGTCAAGAGTGTCTGAGAGTGTCTTTTTTGGGGCTACAGCTGAAACCGATTTCACCTTCTCTTAACACCCTAAAATAAACAAAGTGCTAAATTGAATGCCATTCCTTTCTTTTTAAAGTCTTCCTTTGCAGATGTTACTTCTGTCGCCGTGTCTCCGCAGTATTCACACAGCAGTATTCACACCGTCTGAGT
>NW_015681940.1:0-210 GCF_001515625.1 Sinocyclocheilus rhinocerous
AAGTGTTCACATGTCATGCAACAAATTGCAATTTGTAAGGGAATTAAAAAATGTTTGAACTACTGATATACAGGACTTAAATGGAAAATAGTGCAATGTAGGCTGACATCTGGACTAACATTTCATGCTGAGCCTGCACATACATGCCTGCTGCAAAATTACAGCAGTAAACTGTTTTTCAGTCCTAGAATTTTGGGGGAGAGCCTTTCA
>NW_015681941.1:0-210 GCF_001515625.1 Sinocyclocheilus rhinocerous
AGAATAGAATATTGAAGTGGAGATCACTAAACTGCAAGCTAAGCGGTGTTTTCAGAAAGCCAGCGCTTTTATCTGCAGTGCAGAGAGAGCTCGTGCATATGGTTGCCAGGTTGACAAAAATAAGTAACACACTTATTATATTTCCATGTTGCACAAGTGTGAAGCTCTGTGTAGCGAATCAGCTCATGGGGAAATATGAATAATTAATCA
>NW_015681942.1:0-210 GCF_001515625.1 Sinocyclocheilus rhinocerous
AAGTGTGCTCTCACAATATTTTCAAACCTTTATCGAGTACACGCATGGCCTCTCGCCCTTGGTTAAAACCACTGCTGGCAGCGTTGGGATTTGAACCCACGCCCCCCGGAAAGATTGGAGCCTAAATCCAGCGCCTTAGACCACTCGGCCATGCTACCCCAGAGTGCAGTGCTTTGTGGGCCCTTTTCGGCCCTTCCACCCTCCAGAAAT
>NW_015681943.1:0-210 GCF_001515625.1 Sinocyclocheilus rhinocerous
TAATGAATATAGTGATAGTCAGAATGTTTTCGCTCGGCTTACAGGAATTTTATCCGGGCTAGGGTGGAAAAAGTATCTCATGCCTGCACATTGTGTATTGCCACTCTGCAGAAGGATGATGGGCACGACTGCTGCCCTTCCTGTTTAGGCTTGGAACAGGATGCTTGCATGAACTGCAGAGTTATGTCTTGGGAGAGGAAGACTTCAAGG
>NW_015681944.1:0-210 GCF_001515625.1 Sinocyclocheilus rhinocerous
AAGGAAAGCAACCGGAACCTTAATTCTTAAAGGGGCCACGTACTACATTTAAACAATTACAACAAACACTGAAAAATTAACATATACGAATAGAAACAGCTCAAATAAAATCTCAAATAAAAGAAATCAATATTAAAAGAAAAACTGCCAGAATACAAAATAATTATGTAAATATAAAATAATTGATCATAACAAAAGGAGAGATTTTGT
>NW_015681945.1:0-210 GCF_001515625.1 Sinocyclocheilus rhinocerous
AAGCGATCTCGACGCAGCTCGAGTTCCTGAAGGGGAACCTTATTTACCATATTTATTCATCTTAGTTATAGTTAGTTAATAAAAAAAATACAACTGTTCCTCATTAGTTAATGTTATCTTGGGTCCATTAAATAATATTTTTTTAAATATTAAAAGTAAATGTTGAAACTAACACTAACTATAACATGCTAGTACAATTAATACATGCAT
>NW_015681946.1:0-210 GCF_001515625.1 Sinocyclocheilus rhinocerous
ACAAAAATATTAAAATTATATTGTAATAAAAATATTGCAAAAATATATATATTTTTAAATAGATTTTTTTTAAATAATCAATTTAGTGATATAAATATTATAAGATACAGCTATGGGGAAAAAATCTCTGGATTTATGATTTATAATTATGTGTTTGAGTAAAACGTAATTTTTGTTTTATTCTGTAAACTACTGATGACATTTCTTCCA
>NW_015681947.1:0-210 GCF_001515625.1 Sinocyclocheilus rhinocerous
AAGGCTGCAGTCTTTGGCTAACATTCTGGCAAGGTTCTACTGAAGTTACAGTATAAACTAAAATTCTTCCAGTAATGTTAATAGAACATTCATTCAAAGTTATATGGTCTTCAAATTCAACATTCTCAAAATGTCATTTATACATCATTCATTGAACAACAACATGATGGCGCTGCAAATGGCAGCCAGGACGCTGAGCTCCGCGATTCT
>NW_015681948.1:0-210 GCF_001515625.1 Sinocyclocheilus rhinocerous
CTTGATCTGCAGTCAAATGCTGTACCACTGAGCTACATCCCCACAGAAACACCAACTCAAAACTGCACACAGGAAATTAGATCCTTCAGTTTTATAACGTCATACAACAACATCTTCACTACAAAGTAAAGGATTTGGTTACTCCAAAGCTGCCAAGTCTAAAGGGGGCATCCAGATTTGAACTAGGGACCTCTTGATCTGCAGGCAAAT
>NW_015681949.1:0-210 GCF_001515625.1 Sinocyclocheilus rhinocerous
ACAAAAGGGGGAACGGTAGTGAAAATAAATATTATCGAAAAATTCAAAGTGCAGTAAATATCCTTTTTACATTATGAGTGCATTCAATGAATCTGTGAAGAACATTACCAGACCATATTTTGATACTATAATACCCCCATATCAAATCAGAGAATATATATATACTCATCAAGGCTGTATCTGTTTGGTCAGGAAATAGTATTGCAATTT
>NW_015681950.1:0-210 GCF_001515625.1 Sinocyclocheilus rhinocerous
GTTTTTCCAGACCTTCCAAAGTGAATTTCTTTAAGCTGCTGAACACAAGATAAGATATTTTGAAGAATGTTAGGAGCCAATCAGTTGACTGTAGCCATTGACTTCTATAGAATGGGAAAAAAAAATACTATGGAAGTCAATGGGGACCAGAAACTATTTGGATACCAGCATTCTTCAAAATATCTTCTTTTGTGTTCAGCAGCTGAAAGA
>NW_015681951.1:0-210 GCF_001515625.1 Sinocyclocheilus rhinocerous
ACAAAGACACTCAGCAATCGTGAGGAGTCCACCATTTTCAAAATAAGAGTCGCTCTCTAGTGTAAATTTTCACTGAAAACTGACTGAACTACAACCGAAACATAATTGTTAATGCAATATTATTCAAATTATTTTAAGTGTAAGGCTGTATATGAGTGTGCGTACTACAGTTACACCTGCTTATTCAGAATCTATGCTTAAACTCGGCAT
>NW_015681952.1:0-210 GCF_001515625.1 Sinocyclocheilus rhinocerous
ACAAACACACACCTGTTAATGTTTAGGGGCTGCCTCTCTTTGTCTCTGTCTTCATTTGTCACTATGTTCTCTACTCTCCTCCTCTAGTGAAATATTTTTTTATTTTTTATTTATTATTTCCTTCATTTGTATTGAAAATAAATGTCTTTACAATCTGATATGTGATAGGAAAAAAAGAAAAGAATGAGTTCGGCAAAAGGTGGATTCGAA
>NW_015681953.1:0-210 GCF_001515625.1 Sinocyclocheilus rhinocerous
ACAACAGAAAGTGACTTTTAGATGAAAGAGTTTGTGTTCCAGCCATTAATAGACAGATAAACCTCAGCTTTATTTGCAAAAATTCAATTAAACTCTTTGAAATCAGCAATAATAGGAATATTACCTGCAGTGACTGACTGTATATGAGTACAGGATCATGTACAGCCGGTCGTTCATTATCACAAAATAATGGGTTTATTTTGCAGTGTA
>NW_015681954.1:0-210 GCF_001515625.1 Sinocyclocheilus rhinocerous
GAAAAAGTATCGCTTATATTACATTAATGACATAATAGTAATTGTACTATCTTTAATTTATTCATATTTGAATATTGATGTATTTACAATATTGCTGCTGGAACAGCTTCACAAACAACTACACTTTGCTTTGTGCCTATTAGCAACTGTTTACTGTAAAACATCTGTAAAGCGAGGCTTTGAGTGGTTTATTGCTTTATTTAATCAAAG
>NW_015681955.1:0-210 GCF_001515625.1 Sinocyclocheilus rhinocerous
AAGTTTATTTAGCTCATCCTGTCCTGTATTTGTAAAGCACTGCAGGTTTTCTTTGGGTTTGATGAATGAAGCTGAAGTACAAAACACTGTAGAATCTAAATTTGTTATTGTATTTCTGATGTTATCTACTTTATCAGTGACGAAATTCATAAAGTCATTACTATTAAACTGTGGGGGAATATTTAGATCGGGTGGCGTCTTGTTATTTGT
>NW_015681956.1:0-210 GCF_001515625.1 Sinocyclocheilus rhinocerous
ATGAAAGTGCTCACATAATACAATAAAACTTCTCAATGTGTCTTTTACTTCCCTTGCCTCTTCTCCAGCCTGGGCTCCAAGAGAATAAAAGCAATAGGGTTGTGCGTCCAGAGACTTCGATACAGGCTATTAATTTCTGAGGGATGAAGAGTGTGCTCTCCCATTATGTCAATAACAATTGCAAATAAATTTTCTCTCAGGTGAGAGGGA
>NW_015681957.1:0-210 GCF_001515625.1 Sinocyclocheilus rhinocerous
AATAAGTCATATTTCTGTCCACACTGAAGGCAAAAATGTTGTGTGGCAATCACAGACAATCTGAACATATTTGATGTTTGGAGTGGGATTTCAGTCTTACCCGGCATGACACTCCAGAAAAAGAAACTAAACAACTGACAAAATGTCCTGTCACTTGCAATCGTAATGGTCACAGCTAGGAGAAAACCCTCTTGTAAGACTTGTTTTTAC
>NW_015681958.1:0-210 GCF_001515625.1 Sinocyclocheilus rhinocerous
TGCAGGTAATTTATTAAAGTAACAAGGGAAACTAAAGTCCAGGAAAACAAGAAACAAGGAACAGGAAACACGAGCAAACACAACACCATTACATTGGGCTTCAAAGCTTGTATCAAAAAAACGAATCATCTCTGAAGCACTGTAGAAGAGCTTATTTTTATTTTATTTTTTTTACCTTTATTTAACCAGGAAATTAAAAACTCTTGAGAT
>NW_015681959.1:0-210 GCF_001515625.1 Sinocyclocheilus rhinocerous
ACACAATAGTATTCTACATGAAGTCCACATATCCGACCATTTGGGGACCTTTGACATGGTGTATACTCGTTCTCGAGATCACTTGACTTGTTTTAGACACGCTTTGGCATCCGAAAAGGTATGACATCTTGATATTTCAATTGGTCGGATATGCTGTACACATCGCAATGTCTCAATTCCACATATTAGAGCCTTGATGAGTTTGCAATG
>NW_015681960.1:0-210 GCF_001515625.1 Sinocyclocheilus rhinocerous
GTTACGGCAGGTGCAAGCATAACTGAATTATAATGAGATGAAACTAGGCTGTGGCACTTTTGGTGACCCAGAGGGGAAGTCCTGGAGGTAGACCTCACTGTGGTGTGATATACAATTCCTGCCGAGATACACACTGCATAATCAAGAGTGTCAAACTGAACACACACACACACGAACACACACACACGAACACACACACACACACGAACA
>NW_015681961.1:0-210 GCF_001515625.1 Sinocyclocheilus rhinocerous
ACACAAGAGCAACAATATATAAGTGCAAATGACAAGTCTCGGTTAACTTAACGCAGTACATGTAGCAATTTTTACAGGTGCAATATAGCACCTTTGTCAAATGTTGCCATGTAGAACCATAAGAGGTGCCATATAGCACTTTTTCTCAGCAATGGTGCACCAATCATAACTCATCCATGGTTCAGACGCATTAAATTATTTAATTGTAAC
>NW_015681962.1:0-210 GCF_001515625.1 Sinocyclocheilus rhinocerous
TATACAAAAGTTGTTCAATCAAGAGCAGTGAGTGATTTTCTCTAAACAGCAGCAGGTATATTTGGCCCCTGTCACTTTAAGACCTAATGCATGGATGTAAAACACACACATCTGACACACATCCGGTTTCCACGGTTTACTTTCACTTAAGACATTATGACTGTGTTAACGTGAATACTCCACGCTATGGGCATTTTGACCATTCAAGTA
>NW_015681963.1:0-210 GCF_001515625.1 Sinocyclocheilus rhinocerous
ACACACATACATTTCTGAGTGAATCATTCTAATATGCTGATTTATTAATATATTTTTTGTTTTAAAAAGCTGTGATGCTTAACATATTTTTTTGGGAACCTGTGATACTTTTTTTCAGGATTCATTGATAAATCAGAACAGCATTTATTCAAAATAAAAATCTTTTTTTCTAACAATATAAGTCTTTACTATCACTTTTTATCAATTTAA
>NW_015681964.1:0-210 GCF_001515625.1 Sinocyclocheilus rhinocerous
AAGACAAAAACATAGAACAAATCAATGCCACCAAGTTTCACAATTTCAGTTGCCAGTTTGTGTGCCATTTATCACTTAGTCACTTCGAAATTAATATATATATATATATATATATATTAATTTCGAAGTGACTAAGTGATAAATGGCACACAAACTGGCAACTGAAATTGTGAAACTTGGTGGCATTGATTTGTTCTATGTTTTTGTCTT
>NW_015681965.1:0-210 GCF_001515625.1 Sinocyclocheilus rhinocerous
ACGGCACCCATTCACTGCAGAGGATCCACTGGTGAGCAAGTCATGCAATGCTACATTTCTCCAAATCTGTTCAGATAAAAAAAAAAAAAAACTCATCTGCATCTTGGATGACCTGAGACCGAGTACATATTCAGCAAATGTTCATTTTTTTGGGTGAACTATTCCTTTAAGGATTCTGGGTATTCTGTTCTACTCATCTATTAAATTCAG
>NW_015681966.1:0-210 GCF_001515625.1 Sinocyclocheilus rhinocerous
ACACTATATACACAGTGTTTACAGCCTGTTCCAGATGCAAGCCTGCATGCTTTCTTACCACGTTGATGCCTCCTGAGTTCTCATGACTGCACATGCCCTCCAGCGGAGCCATGCCAATGGTGGTGCCCTTGAAAATCACACCACTGCAGGGAAAACAATATAAACTTTCAGCTATGATTTCAATAAAAATGTATATCCCTTTAAAGGGAT
>NW_015681967.1:0-210 GCF_001515625.1 Sinocyclocheilus rhinocerous
ATATAATGTATTACATTTTGGAAGTAACTTGCCCAACACTGACAATCAGTCTACATTTTAGTAAGATTTTCATAAAGTTTCATAAATGAGGCCCATAACGTTTAAAGAAAAAATAATATTTAATAAAATAAATTTTTTTAAACAAAAATAAACTAATTCGATTTCACCATCAAGATTACTTTTGTAACATTATAAATGTATTTACTGTCA
>NW_015681968.1:0-210 GCF_001515625.1 Sinocyclocheilus rhinocerous
AGTTATTTTCATTTATTTGTGCTGATCGGCTTTTTTAAAGGAAAACACAGCGCACCTTGTACACGCACTAAGTAATTTTGCATATTGTTTTCTTGATGCTTCACACTCCAGTCCAGCGGGTGGCGCTAAAACACATACGATTGTTCACCAAACACTATTAAACACCAGAGGAAGAAGATTCGTTTCTCCATGAGCTCTGTTGTTTTGTCT
>NW_015681969.1:0-210 GCF_001515625.1 Sinocyclocheilus rhinocerous
ACACTGATGGCTGTAGTGGGTGGGCTCAGCAATAGCTCCATTGCTAGACTCAAGGATACGCAGGCACTCATCGGCAGCGAGACACGCAAGGTGAGGACTGCCAGAGAGCTGCTTTGTAAACACCTCAAATACTGGCAAGAAAAACAAACAGCTGTAACACTCCAACTCTGGCTATGAGAGATAAGATTCTTAAAGTCCACTTTTCAGTAG
>NW_015681970.1:0-210 GCF_001515625.1 Sinocyclocheilus rhinocerous
ACACGCAGCAATGAGCGCGCTTAGTCCAGCAGACGGCATTAGATGAATTCAACTTAAAGAGGCGCTGATCAGACCGATCGGTGAATGGGTACTTTGATGTTATACTGTTTGGTCTGTGCAGCACCGCTTTAAGTCGAACACAGCTTTTGTTTAGGGTAAAAGCCCCTAGAAGGCAAGCCTGCAACCTTTAGCCAAAAAAGCATAACGGCT
>NW_015681971.1:0-210 GCF_001515625.1 Sinocyclocheilus rhinocerous
CACACACACACACACACACTCACACATACACACACACTCTCACATACACACTCTCACATACACACTCGCACACACACACTCACACACTCTCACATACACACTCACACACACACACTCTCACACACACACTCACACATACACACTCACACACACACACTCTCACATACACACTCACACATACTTGTATTTGTGGTTTACGGGGACTCTCCA
>NW_015681972.1:0-210 GCF_001515625.1 Sinocyclocheilus rhinocerous
ACACGTTCACAAAGCAAAGGGGGTCCTTCCTTTTCTACCCTCCCTCTCCCCTCAATATTGACACAACGCTTATCCCTTTCCCATTGCCGTTTATATGCTGCTTGTTTGCCACTGAGGCTAGCAATGCTATGTTAGCATGCTAGCCTCACCTTTAGCTCTCTCTCTCCCTGTGTGTGTGTGTGTGTGTGTGTTTAGTAACGGTTATTCTCA
>NW_015681973.1:0-210 GCF_001515625.1 Sinocyclocheilus rhinocerous
CAGGCAAATCCCTCTAATGTAGTTCATCTCGCCCTTCCTTTATCCTTACTTCTTAAAAATCACCTCTTTTAATGGGCTTAGTCAATCTTCTGACAGCCAGCCATCCGCTGGATCCACACGGCTCACTCACCAGTCGGCATGCACTCACACACACACACACGTTTTAGAAGTGTAATATACATAAGAGCCCCGGGCCAGATAATATCAGCG
>NW_015681974.1:0-210 GCF_001515625.1 Sinocyclocheilus rhinocerous
CTTCAGACAGAGACTCGTGTTGTCCACACTGAGCGGAAAACGAGTGAAAATACGAAACATCAGATCTAAAGATGACAATCCCGGCCTGCGAGGTGCGTTTACATCACAGCAGCACACATGTGACGTAGTATCTAATCAATCAATAACACTGCTCTTCTTCATCATCATCATCATCAAAACATCTGTACATGCATTTATGAAATATATTAT
>NW_015681975.1:0-210 GCF_001515625.1 Sinocyclocheilus rhinocerous
CTTAATTTCTAAACATCTTTTCTCAAGGGGGATTTTTTTGCAACATCTTTGGTAAGTAAATTAGATATTTTCATTCACAAATCAATTTTGTCTTACATAGTTTTACTGTAAATTAAGAAAATATCAAAGTTGCCATATGGCAACTCTGTACCACTATGGAAAAATAGGTGTGTTGCCATATGGCAACACTGTACCACAGTGGAATTGCAG
>NW_015681976.1:0-210 GCF_001515625.1 Sinocyclocheilus rhinocerous
ACATTATGTATCTCGTAGACGTTTCTGAGAAAAGCAGCCCATCGATATCAAGAAAAAAGTTAGGGCAAAGCCAGCCACACTTGATGGTACAAAGAGCCAACAGAAAGAAAGCTGACTTCCTTTCAGAATTAATTAAAAGTGTTTTATATTACATACTACCGTCAAATGTTTGGAGTCAGTTTTGAAGCCTCTTGTGCTCACCTAGGCTGC
>NW_015681977.1:0-210 GCF_001515625.1 Sinocyclocheilus rhinocerous
ACACACACACACACACACATCCTGCAGGCATGCAATTCAAATACTTTTATAAACACACACAATCACATACTGCTTTCATCCAGCTGGCACTACACTTTACAATCATACGCACTGATTTAGATAACACACTGTTCAAGCATTTTCTCTCAGTGAGATTTTTTCAGAAATACTTTTATTCAGCAAGGATGCATTAAATTGATCAAAAGTTAC
>NW_015681978.1:0-209 GCF_001515625.1 Sinocyclocheilus rhinocerous
TTACTGTTTAAAAAACCTGCGAAAGAGCCTCAGGTAAAGCCGGCCTAAATGATTGGATTATTGTCCTTCCATTCGGCGGCGAGATAATGACTGAATGATAAACATTGCAGTGTATAGATTTCCTGTCAGGTCCCATGAAGTAGACATCCTCATTTCTTGAGTGTCCCACCCCCCGTTCCTCACACACACACACACACACACACACACGC
>NW_015681979.1:0-210 GCF_001515625.1 Sinocyclocheilus rhinocerous
ACAGAAACAGTAGATGCTTTAAAGTGAAAATAAAAATGAGTTTCAGTTGAAAGAAACAGAACTTAATGTTATCTAGACAGAAAACTGATAAAACATAAACAGAACAGATACTCATATTGTAAGATTTACAGAACGTCACTTTGATCTTCTGAGACACAGACAACTCACACACAGTGTATTAACATACAGACATCTGTTTCCACATCTCAC
>NW_015681980.1:0-210 GCF_001515625.1 Sinocyclocheilus rhinocerous
ACAGATTACAAATTACCCTATTTAAAATGTAATAAGTAGTGTAACCATTCCAATCACTTTATTAAAGTAGTGTAACTGATCTTATTTGATTACTTTTTTAGTACTTTTCTAATGAATGTTTTCAACTGTTGTATTTTCAAATACTTAAAGAAGGCAGGGTTAACATTACAGTAGTACTCAACACTAATTACTGTCAGACTTTCAAAATCC
>NW_015681981.1:0-210 GCF_001515625.1 Sinocyclocheilus rhinocerous
ACAGAGAGTATCAGTAAGATTCTTAAAACAACATCCAAACTAGTACTAAATACAAACAGTACTAACTAACTCCCAAAGAATTCTAAAACATTATAATGGTATTTATTTGATGGTTAGTAGCCTTTATATTTGACCTTGCTAGATAAAGGTTACTAACTCCCAAAAAATACTAAGGCATTATGTAACAGCATATTTCCAAGTAACTGCTAA
>NW_015681982.1:0-210 GCF_001515625.1 Sinocyclocheilus rhinocerous
ACATCTGAATCCTTAGTTGCATCTGGATATCTTGATTTGAGTTTAAACAAAGAAAAACGAGTTTTCCATTCGCCAGTTGGCTTTTCCATATGAAGCCCCATCAATCTGAGAGAAAGAGAGAAAAAAATAGTTAATGGTTAATTATTGGCTGCAGAGACATTGAAACCACTTAAAGGGGTCATATGATGCGATTTCAATTGTTCCTTTCTC
>NW_015681983.1:0-210 GCF_001515625.1 Sinocyclocheilus rhinocerous
ATAGTTACAACTATTTAATGGACACTTTTCACATTTCTGAAGTTCTCAGAACTGATATAATTTTGGCTGGGTAAACATAGATACTGTATAGTGGAAGTATAGTGGTAATGTAGCAGTGAACTAACGTCACAGCAAATATAACTATGTGTTCTCATTTTCCCCCAGTAGCTACAGCTCCATAAAAATAATAAAGTTAATATAGTATCTGGT
>NW_015681984.1:0-210 GCF_001515625.1 Sinocyclocheilus rhinocerous
ACAGAGGCCAGAGACGCTGAAGACGGACACAAAGAGGAGAAAATATTGTAGTAGGCAGAGTAAACTCACAGTTCATGATGCAAAAAATATAGGAAGAAAAATATAAATATTGAATTGGGGGTGGGGGGTTATATGAATGTATCTCTGAAAGGAACTGACTGTTCGCTGCTGTTCCATACGTGCCACCTGCTGTCAGAGAGTGAATTTGCA
>NW_015681985.1:0-210 GCF_001515625.1 Sinocyclocheilus rhinocerous
ACAGCAACAAAAGAGTGTTTGCTTAAAGCTGAACATTGTAAACGTTGTAAAAGAACAGAATAATGCAAATGAGATTGTTGAAATGGCTGAGCCTTGTGAAACTAAAGAGATTGTTGGTGATGGTAACTGCTTTTTCAGATCCGTAGCTTATGGTGTAAGTGGATCTGAACGAGAACACCGAAAAGTGAGGCGAGCTGTAGTTACACACAT
>NW_015681986.1:0-210 GCF_001515625.1 Sinocyclocheilus rhinocerous
TATCTGGGCCAGGGAGGAGGAAAAGGTGGGTCTGCCAGACAGCATTTTCCTGCCTCCCCGGTGTTCCTGGCATACATACAGAAGTACACAGTTAACTAAAATCATGAGCACTGGTAGTTAACTAATATCATAGTCACTGTTAATTATGCTAATACTAACATAGCACACCCCAACTTACTGCGAAGTTGATGCACCTGACGCCGGAAAAGG
>NW_015681987.1:0-210 GCF_001515625.1 Sinocyclocheilus rhinocerous
CACTTTAAAAGTGGTTATGTCAGTCCCTCAAAATGATCAAAATCTAAATTTTTACAGAAAATGAGAGCATCATCAAAATCAAACCACAAATTGTTCCTTTGCCTCAAACATGTACAGTTGTTGACTTGATTTAATAATATATGTTGATTTTGTTGCAGGCCAAGCCGATCTATGGCGGATGGCTGTGTTTGGCTCCAGAGGGGACGGACT
>NW_015681988.1:0-210 GCF_001515625.1 Sinocyclocheilus rhinocerous
ACAGGACAACTTTATGCATAAATTGTGTTTTTTTATTATTTATTTCCTTATTTTTTTATGAAATTTTTATTTTATTTCTAAATTAATATATTTTTTTTTTTTGTTTGAAGTGCACATAAATGTTATTTTCTTGTTTTATTAAAAAAAAAATTGTCATGTTTAGACATGAGCTTTTTCTTATTTCAGTTGATAATTATGTTTGATGTGGGT
>NW_015681989.1:0-210 GCF_001515625.1 Sinocyclocheilus rhinocerous
GAAGCTCTGTTGAAAGCCTTTGTGCCGTAACGTTGAATACCACATTCCCTTTTTTTTTTTTTCATCAGCCAAACCCCTTTGACCGGAAATATTCACTTGAAGTAAATAATAGTACATTTTAAGTTATTTCATTAATTTCACAAAACAATTGCTTGTTTACAGTTGTCTGATGTTGGTTAATGGTCACATGACATGCAGGTAAACAAATAA
>NW_015681990.1:0-210 GCF_001515625.1 Sinocyclocheilus rhinocerous
CATACAGGAATATTCATGAGTCTCCTGTTTTGCGTTAATGCGCCAATGAAAATATCAGTGCACTCTAGGATCATCACCACACAGAAAGTTTTACATAATGCAATTATGTTTCAGCGACAGCGGCGATCTAGCTAATTTAGCTTGTTTTGTTCATCTGAGCACAATAGTTTGTAGATTGTATTATATGTTATGTTTGATTTCATGATTACA
>NW_015681991.1:0-210 GCF_001515625.1 Sinocyclocheilus rhinocerous
TGTATTGGACATTAATTTTACGGTAGTATACCGTTTTTGGAAGTCAAAAAGACCGTATAATTTACAGTGAATAACCGTAAATTGACACTCCCAGAATTACCTGCGTTACATTTCAAATTTGATGTTTTTTTTTAAATAACTGTTTCTTCTTATGCCGAGTTCACACAGCCCGATTTTTCACTCGCCGACAGGTTTTGCGAAATCGCCGAC
>NW_015681992.1:0-210 GCF_001515625.1 Sinocyclocheilus rhinocerous
ACCACCTGGCTACTGTTGTAAAATGCTGAGAGATTCAAACAAAAAATAATGAATAAAAAAATAAAAAAAAGACTGCAAGTGTCTGAGAGTGCAAGTCTGAGAAAAAAAAAAAAAGAGTGCAGGTGCAAGTCTGCAGCCAGACCCTCTTGGTCTTCCAGCCTGGTCATAGCTGGTTTGCAGACTGGTTTTGACCACTTCTTTAGCTGGTCA
>NW_015681993.1:0-210 GCF_001515625.1 Sinocyclocheilus rhinocerous
CGCTGGCAGGGATGCCGGAAGTATGGCACCGAGACGCAGCATCTCATTCCCTCGAGGGACCATGGTTACATACGTAACCTAAGACGTTCCTCTTCAGGAACTCAAGCTGCGTCGGAGAACACTTTGGGAACAAGAATGCCCACGCCGCCAGACTTTCAAATCTCTGCCTAATGTGGAAGCCTGCACAGCTAGGACGAGAGAACAAAAGAG
>NW_015681994.1:0-210 GCF_001515625.1 Sinocyclocheilus rhinocerous
ATATTTACAGCCGGTAAACCTTCTCAGCTCATCCGCCACTGGCAGGTGATGCAAAGAAGTACGTCTTCTTGTAATACTTCAGACAGAGTGTCTTTAGCAGCACTAGTTTGTGTAAATCCAAAAACGAGGTTCATTTTTCACCCCCTCAGTGAGTGTTAATCCCACAAGCCTTTGAGATTAATGCGGGCAGGAGTTTAGGTGGATTTCGAG
>NW_015681995.1:0-210 GCF_001515625.1 Sinocyclocheilus rhinocerous
GGAATATATGACCCAAATAAGAATTTTCACCGGATATTGTCATCAAAACAAGTAACAAATCTGCCACGTTTGTTCTGACCAACCGAGGAAAAAAACATTACAACAAATCACGCTACCAATGGCGATTAAATCTAACGATCGATTAGCTCATATCACATCTAACCGTGCAAATTATTATTATTATTGTTATACTTTGTTCTCAAATTGTTA
>NW_015681996.1:0-210 GCF_001515625.1 Sinocyclocheilus rhinocerous
ACCCTGTGGCCTAATCATCCATCCTGATGCTCCCTGGCTTGGTGCATCCCCTAATGGTGTAGTGTTTGATCCCACTGAATATTTTAAATTTGGGCGTGTTGAAATTAAATGCCCTAATGTGAAAAACATTGTTGACTGCAAATATTTGCAAATGAAAGTGTCTCACTCTAAAAAAGAGCCATGCATACTATTGGCAAGTACAGGGACAAC
>NW_015681997.1:0-210 GCF_001515625.1 Sinocyclocheilus rhinocerous
ACCCTCATTGGGGGCTGAGCCCCCCTAAAATGAAAATCCTGGAATAGCCCCTGCTGGTGACTCAACATAGTTGAGAAAAGTTTACCTTTAAGCAAATGAACTGCAACTACCAATGGGAGTGAAGACAGTGGAGGTCATGTGATCTGGCCAATCCAGGGTCTGCAAGATGAAGAGAATCCTTACAGTTATCAATTTTTCAATTTTATGTAA
>NW_015681998.1:0-210 GCF_001515625.1 Sinocyclocheilus rhinocerous
GTTATCAAGGAAACATTTTGGACAGACTCCAAAGTAGTATTGGGATATGTAAGTAACGAGGCACGCAGATTCCACACATTTGTTGCAAATCGAGTACAAAGAATACACCTCAGTACAACTCCCCAGCAATGGCAGTATGTTCCAACAGAGGAAAACCCTGCCGATCATGCATCCAGAGGTTTAACAGTGAAGGAGTTGCTTGTTTCAAAC
>NW_015681999.1:0-210 GCF_001515625.1 Sinocyclocheilus rhinocerous
CATGCAAAAAAGCAGGAATTTATGAAATACCGGTCAAATCAAGGGCCATCAAATGGCAACAGGGGCGTCTTACCTTCCAGCACAGTAAGTTTGGCACTGGTGTTGATTTCTCCCACACTGTTGGTGGCTGTGCACTCGTAGATGGCCTCGTCCCTGTGAGTACGTAGCGGCTGTATGCGGAGAACTGAGCCCGAGCCATCATCAAATTCA
>NW_015682000.1:0-210 GCF_001515625.1 Sinocyclocheilus rhinocerous
GCATGCAGATTCTAAATAATTATAAATATTACAACGAATCTGAATTACCTTTTACAACAATAGATATATTCTCACACCATGGCAAAACAAAAGTGTATTTTATTAAAAAATGGCCACACGGTGGCGCTATAATAAATAACTTTTTAGTTAATAACTCGGCAAATGTGTGATAGAATCAAAATTCTTGTTACGAGTCCTTGCTTTAACCCT
>NW_015682001.1:0-210 GCF_001515625.1 Sinocyclocheilus rhinocerous
ACCCTTTTATTTTTTGGCAAACAAAGTGCTGCACAACAGAGGTTTTCTGTTAAAATAAAAAAGAAAACAGATGTGATTATTCCTTTAAAAATAAATATTTGTTAATATGTATTAGTATTAGCATCGAGTCTTAAGACTGCTGAATAGTAATATATTCTGACAGTTTCTTAAAGGGGTCATAAGATGCGATTTCAATTTTTCCTTTCTCTT
>NW_015682002.1:0-210 GCF_001515625.1 Sinocyclocheilus rhinocerous
TTTATTTTGCTTTCAAGGTCTACCATTTCTACTTGACAGCGCTTATATTTATAATTTGTGTAACTAATCATTCGTCCTCTTATAAAAGCTTTAAATGCTTCCCACCTGACTGAAGCAGATGTTTGATTCGTGTTAATTTCAAAATAGTTATCTATCTGTTTATCAATGAACTCCAAAAATTCGGGATCTCTCAACCAAGTTATATGTAAG
>NW_015682003.1:0-210 GCF_001515625.1 Sinocyclocheilus rhinocerous
ACCGCAGCCCCTACAACACGCCGTGTGTGCTGGACATCCAGAGAGTGCTGATCCAGGACCGGCTAGAGGCTCCGTTCAACCCTGTCGACGAGGTCTGGCCCAACATCGCAGAGAAGTGAGTCACAATGAAAGCACACGAGGCCAGACTGGAACTTTGCTCTAATTAGGGTTTCTGCGGGTCTTAAAAGGTTCTTAAAAAGTCTTATTTTG
>NW_015682004.1:0-210 GCF_001515625.1 Sinocyclocheilus rhinocerous
ACCTGCATAAATGGTCATGTGACATGCGTTTTCATTTCTGAAACACAGTGAAAACGCAAGTGTAGACGAGGATGTTTTCATTTTAAAATGCTGTTTTAAAACGAAAACGCACTAGTGTAAACCTAGCCTAGATTCTGAGTGGATCACCAAACGTCCGCTGCGAGTTTTCCTGTGGTAAGTACTTTTTTATAACTTGCTTATAAATCTCTT
>NW_015682005.1:0-210 GCF_001515625.1 Sinocyclocheilus rhinocerous
ACACACACACACACACACACACACATATATATACACATATTAGGGGTGTAACGGTACACTTATTGTTCCGAAAATTTTCTATATGGGTCTTTCGGTTCGTTGCACATGTGTACCGAACAAATCGTCCCATTTTTTCAGGAAATTCAGACAATAAATGCCATTTTTACGCTCTTTGATGTGGGATGACAGATCACTGTATACTAACACCTC
>NW_015682006.1:0-210 GCF_001515625.1 Sinocyclocheilus rhinocerous
ACCGCAGCCCCTACAACACGCCGTGTGTGCTGGACATCCAGAGAGCGCTGATCCAGGACCGGCTAGAGGCTCCGTTCAACCCTGTTGACGAGGTTTGGCCCAACATCGCAGAGAAGTGAGTCACAATGAAAGCACACAAGGCCAGACTGGAACTTTGCTCTAATCAGGGTTTCTGCGGGTCTTAAAAGGTTCTTAAAAAGTCTTATTTTG
>NW_015682007.1:0-210 GCF_001515625.1 Sinocyclocheilus rhinocerous
ACTAAAATAACACTAAGCGTTGTTTAGAGCTACTGTAATTGTTATGATTGTAGTGATATTAATGTTATCATTCAAAATGCAAATTTGACATTATTTTGTGGTGTTTGTGTGATTGTGCTGCTTGTACGGTCCTGCTTTCATGCTTGCTTCACCAGTTTATATCTTTATTTCTGACGTTATATAATACATCAAATGAAGGTGATGGTTTGA
>NW_015682008.1:0-210 GCF_001515625.1 Sinocyclocheilus rhinocerous
ACCGCTTCCCTGACCAGAACCGCTTCCCTGACCACTGCCCTGGCCGCTTCCCTGAGCGCTTCCCTGGCCATAACCGCTTCCCTGACCGTGTCCGCTTCCCAGGCCGCTTCCCTGACCGCTGCCCTGGCCCTGTCCGCTTCCCTGGCCATAACCGCTTCCCTGACTGCTGCCCTGGCCCTGTCCGCTTCCCAGGCCGCTTCCCTGACCAGA
>NW_015682009.1:0-210 GCF_001515625.1 Sinocyclocheilus rhinocerous
ACTAAAATTACTAAAATTAAAACAGAAAAAAACTAAAAAAAAAATTAATAACAAAAACTATATAGACATATTTTTTAAAAAAGCAAATAAAACTAACATAAATATGTAAAATTAAAACGAATAAGATAAAAATGTATAAAAAATAAAATAAAAATGAAAACTATAAAAAAAAATCAAAATATGAATCAATTCAGGAAACTAAAAATAACA
>NW_015682010.1:0-210 GCF_001515625.1 Sinocyclocheilus rhinocerous
ACCGTCTGTTCCGAGGAGGATCTCGCCAGTTCCACTCCGGACCCAGAGCCCAGCCCATCTATTTAAGGTTCCGGTTGAATGGAAAACGGAGGGAGACCTTATAGACTTGTGGAACGACCTGCCCTCTCTCCTCCCTCCTTTGTCAGAGCCCTCTGTCACTCCTGCTCCCAAGCTAAGCCCAGAGAGGGCTCCTGTTCCCAAGTCCAGCCC
>NW_015682011.1:0-210 GCF_001515625.1 Sinocyclocheilus rhinocerous
ACTAAATAATAAATAAATGTTGGTGTCTTGTCTAAACACCATATATGCAATAATCATAAATGTGTCATAATATTCATAATCCATGATAGGTCACAGGAAACAAGACATTATTTTTATCAATGGTCTGGAGAGGAATAATGGTTAAGACTAGATAGAACCGGATCAATGAGGTTACAAAAAAATCATGTGACACTACGTTTCCTCAGTAAG
>NW_015682012.1:0-210 GCF_001515625.1 Sinocyclocheilus rhinocerous
TTTCTTAACTTGTTAAAGTTTATAAGAAGGTGCTTTATAACTACAGTGGTTGTACTTGTTCATTTTGTAAAGAGTATCAACTCACATCTTGGTGGTGGGCCTATTTTTGACCAATAGTCACAGTGCTGTTATGTAGCATAGACATTTTTTTTTTTACTATGTTCGGTGTTCACAGAGTTCCAGAACATGCGCAGAGTGGAAGTGGAGTGA
>NW_015682013.1:0-210 GCF_001515625.1 Sinocyclocheilus rhinocerous
ACTCATATGCAACTATTACAGAAGGTTCAAACGCTCACTGATGCTACAGAAGGAAAAATAATGCATTAAGAGCTAAGAAAACATTTTGGAATTTGAAGATCAGGGTAAATTTAACTCATTTTGTCTTCTGGGAAACATGTAAGTATCTTCTATAGCTTCTGAAGGGCAGTACTAAATAAAAAATATGATATTTAGGCAAAATAAGAAAAA
>NW_015682014.1:0-210 GCF_001515625.1 Sinocyclocheilus rhinocerous
AGTTGTGTTAATAGGGTTTCAAACAAACATTTAAAGGAATAGTTCACCCAAAAATGTCAATTTTGTCATTATTTACTCACCCTAATTTTATTCAACTACCTCCTTTCATTCTTAGAACATGAAAGGAGATGATTTGCAGAATGTTAAAGTTGCTTATTTGTAAACAATGGGCAGAAATGGGGAAAAAAGGTCTTCAGAAGCCGTATGTTA
>NW_015682015.1:0-210 GCF_001515625.1 Sinocyclocheilus rhinocerous
GATATCTGATGGCCTCAAAACAAACTCACCAAAACAATCTTTTTCGCCCTCTGTCTCAATACGCTCTTGTTGTACTTGACAGTGATACTCAGGTGTCATCAGTCTGTGCATTTCACTCTCACAACTCTTGCTCACACTGCAGGCTCAGGGTCAAATGTTGAGGTGAAATGTCACCTGCGGGTTCGTTTAACACAATCTTCCTCGGTTTCT
>NW_015682016.1:0-210 GCF_001515625.1 Sinocyclocheilus rhinocerous
ACTCTTGCCAGCAATGAAGCTTGCCTTCTCTGTTCCTCGCACCCAAAACATCAGCCGTGCCACTCCTACATTTTCTCCTCCATGATCTCCACGTACTCTTTATGAAAATTAACAAAAAATAAAAGAGAAAATTAAACCATACAAGTTATGATAACACCATTATGATGCCATCAAATAAAGTAAATCAAGGAATCATTAAAAAATATATAT
>NW_015682017.1:0-209 GCF_001515625.1 Sinocyclocheilus rhinocerous
TCTATGTTGACCTTTTCTCTTAAGAGAAAATGTCTTACAGTTGTTCTAGATATAACCTCGAGCTTCAGTATTTTTTTTATCATTAAACAACCACTTTCTCAGAAGTAGGATTTATCATTTGATATGCTTGTAATGCCAACAAATGAGTGCAAATTTTAATAATCTTATACTATTTATCTTTTATATATATATATATATATATATATATA
>NW_015682018.1:0-210 GCF_001515625.1 Sinocyclocheilus rhinocerous
ACTCGTGATGATTCAGGCAAATATTCATTGACTGTATCCAGTCCAGCTGGAGAGAAGGCAGTGTTTGTGAATGTCAAAGTACTTGGTAAGTAAAAAAAAAAAACAAGCTCCCATTTTTTCTTTTGTTTCAGTCACGTGACTTCTACTGCTCATCTGCCATATTTTTAAATATGGCGAGTGAGTGTAAAAAAATTACACAACTAAAACAGA
>NW_015682019.1:0-210 GCF_001515625.1 Sinocyclocheilus rhinocerous
ACTTAAAAAAATCTTAAGTAGAAATGGACTATTTCGCAGAAAAATTTTTGACAACTTAATTGATGTTATTCAGTTTGTTAGGGAAGAGCTCCAAGGCTCAGGAGCATTGCATGGATATAGATGGACGTACAGTAAATGCAAGGAAAGAGGACTTCATGTGCGTAAAGAAGACGTCCGCCTCATTCTGTCCACTCTTGACCCACTGGGCAC
>NW_015682020.1:0-210 GCF_001515625.1 Sinocyclocheilus rhinocerous
ACTCGAAAAAAGATTCGTTCATTTTGCTAACCGAGACTCAAAGGTCCGAGTCAGTAAAATTATCCGAACTTCCCATCACTAGAACAGACGCATTTAAGCAGATCGGGATCAGTGCATTCCCTTTAAAAGCGAACGTAACGTTAATCCTTTGCGTCTTCAGCGGCACAGATGTCGGGAGTAAATGAGGACTGCTATGTTCATTATTACATC
>NW_015682021.1:0-210 GCF_001515625.1 Sinocyclocheilus rhinocerous
ACTTAAAATGTTGAAATTATGACACTAATTTTGACTTGTGTATATCATAATCTGATTTAAGTATGTCATAATTTGGAATTTTTATTCTCATACTAAATAAATTGATCAAAAAGGCAAGCTCTGTTATTGGTATCACACATGACTGGGTTGAGCAGATTGCGGAGGTGAGGATGCTGAGAAAAATAAATGTTATTATGAACAATGACTCGC
>NW_015682022.1:0-210 GCF_001515625.1 Sinocyclocheilus rhinocerous
ACTTCTTAAGACTAACCACATAAGCAGATATGCACTATTTTTTTTTATAGTAGATCTTGATAGCTCCTGTTTTCTTCAAAATGATTATCTTTCATGCTCCTTTGGGAAAAAAAAAACAGCATGAGGGTGAGTAAAAAATGACAGGATTTGACAGATCTCTTCCTTCATTTCTAAATTTCTTCAGCCATTAATTAAAATAACAAGCAATTT
>NW_015682023.1:0-210 GCF_001515625.1 Sinocyclocheilus rhinocerous
ACTTTTATTTTGGATGCGATTAATCACGGTTAATCATTTGAAAGCGCTAATATGAACACAACATTTTCAAATAAAATTAAATGAATATACAAAAATAATTTCCAGAATATTAAAATAATTTTGGTATCAACCCAAATTGGGTCAAATCAAGTCAGCTTCCTAACCCAACTGTTACGGGGCTGACGAGACGTGAGACTTGCGGATCCATTC
>NW_015682024.1:0-210 GCF_001515625.1 Sinocyclocheilus rhinocerous
ACACAGCCTAATTTTCATTTTTGGGTGAACTAACCCTTTAACTCCATTTGTGTGAGTGGTATATTCACTCAACTTCTAATAGGAAATTTTCACACCTAGTTCGTTTCAACTCCCCTGTCTGTGAATTGCACTCTGCAAACAACGAATCTGTGAGTTAAAAAAAGTTTCAAAAACAGTGATTTTACCCCCTAGATGCCAAGAAATATAATG
>NW_015682025.1:0-210 GCF_001515625.1 Sinocyclocheilus rhinocerous
TGTATGCATAGTTTAATACAAAGGACCGAAAACCAATCACAAAGATGACTTTTTCTATTTAAAAACATGAGATGCAGTGGGATGGGGAAAAACCGTCATAAAGTCTCGAGACATGTTTTTTAAAAGTTTGAATTTTACATGGCTTGCTAAACATGCGGCTCTCTTGTGCAACACTTATAGATGTCCCTCTAGAAAATGCAATAAATATGC
>NW_015682026.1:0-210 GCF_001515625.1 Sinocyclocheilus rhinocerous
CACAACCAAAAACTGAAGAGGTTGTGTCATGGAACAAATTACATTCCATCTCAAATTGCACTGCAATTCAACATACTTCAGTCAATTCCTCAACTACTTAAACAAACGATGACTAGCGCTGATGTCTCAAATAGGGTGGACAAACTTGTCAATGACTGGCTAGGTGTTTATCCTCTTGTTGCTAAGGCACAGAAGCTGGAAGGTCTCGTT
>NW_015682027.1:0-210 GCF_001515625.1 Sinocyclocheilus rhinocerous
ACTGTCCTGCGTGCCCACCAGAATGTGATCCCCTCTCCAGCACACGCTCCGCACTGACAGGCCTGCACAGATCCATCACATAAACACTTAGTAAGCAAATGAAAGGAATTGTGGAAGTAAACAGACATGATCCTGAAACATACTGAAGGATGTACACTGTAGACCGTCAAGGATGGAGAGGGTGCTTGGGTGCTTGATAATACATATAGA
>NW_015682028.1:0-210 GCF_001515625.1 Sinocyclocheilus rhinocerous
ACGAATACCCTCGGGCTGAGGGACAGGCCGAAGGGAAGGACTAGAAATTCGTATGCCATGCCAAGGAATGCAAACCTCAGAAATAAATATCCTGTGGGGTGGATATATTCTTATGTGAAAATATGCATCCTTCAGGTCGATTGAGGTAAACCAATCGCCTGGGCACACCAATTTCAGAAGTGTAGAATGGGTGAGCATTCTGAACTTGTA
>NW_015682029.1:0-210 GCF_001515625.1 Sinocyclocheilus rhinocerous
GTTAGAGAAAGTTGGATTATGGCAATTTTAAGATTAAAGCTTGCCGACTTGAAAGATGTTTCTAACATGTGAAATTAAATGTTATTTGAAAAGCAAAAAAAAAGACAGATTTTAATGTGTTAAGATTTTGACGCCCATGAAGTTATGTTAGAGCTTCTAAGCACTAGACGCTTAGTTTAGAGTTTCTGTGATCAGTAACACTATGTTAGA
>NW_015682030.1:0-210 GCF_001515625.1 Sinocyclocheilus rhinocerous
ACGATAAACAACATGTAGATTATTCTAAAGCATTGGCTTACATTGCAATTATTTTGACAAACATAATGCAGCTATTTTGAATCACGATTGCGCATTTAGCAACGCAAACTGGGAATAATCATTGCCATCAAACATAATATTGCGATCATTATGACACGATTGTATTTTGCATGCCATTCTTCACACAGACACAGGCCTACACAGTGCAGA
>NW_015682031.1:0-210 GCF_001515625.1 Sinocyclocheilus rhinocerous
ATCATGCGCATTAATTTTGGTGTTTGGTGTTGGCTCAGTGGTCCTTCACCTACGTCACGAAGCCGCCCACGCTCCCACCGTGGCCCGTCCCATCTCTGGTCCCCTCCGTCCAGAAGCCTTGCTGAACAAATCCATAGAAAAAGAAGTGAGAGCAACTGCATCACCACTGAAGGTGGGCGTGGCTTAGCGATCAAAAAGTTGATTCTGATT
>NW_015682032.1:0-209 GCF_001515625.1 Sinocyclocheilus rhinocerous
GAAAGGAAAACTTGAAATCGCATCATATGACCCCTTTAACTTTTGTCGCTTGACTCGCATCGCTTGACACTCCCACATTCTGTCACCAACGGTCACTGTCGCTCGTGTTGCCGGAAGTCGCCAGCTCTCCATTGAAAATGAATAGGAGCATGTCGCTTTGTCGCTGTATAGGGCCTTTCGCACCGCTTTAGTTCCAGAACTAAATGTAC
>NW_015682033.1:0-210 GCF_001515625.1 Sinocyclocheilus rhinocerous
TTTATTCAACAATTCTTCTCTTCCCTATCAGTCAGCTCGCACATTCATGACAGTACCACGATGCATGCGTGTTTATTCCTTTGCTTGTAAAAAAGGCGCAATGTGTCTGGGGTCTACATCAGAACGCCGGCACATGGACTATTTTAAGAATGTCCTTTTCTGGGCCTTGAATGTAGTTGCATTGCTGTCTATGGAGGATCAGAAAGCTCT
>NW_015682034.1:0-210 GCF_001515625.1 Sinocyclocheilus rhinocerous
ATAAAATATGAAACGTGTAATCATCCAGAAAGTATTTATGGCCTAATTTCACTCTTTCCTCAGGGTTTCCAGCAGAAATTCTCCTTCCACAGTAAAGATATCGTGGCCATCAGCTGCTCTTGGTGTAAGCAAGCAGTAAGTATTGCACATCTGATAAAATCAGTTTTTTTTTTTTAATGGTTGCAATGTACACTACCGTTCAAAAGTTTG
>NW_015682035.1:0-210 GCF_001515625.1 Sinocyclocheilus rhinocerous
ATAAAAGAAAGTCAAGCTCCTTTGTAATAAGTGAGTTATTGACTTGAACACTGCTACAGTGTTACTTTTATAACTCTGTAGTGTGGACACTATGGCTTTTGCTGTGTAGACCTTGTCTGTGTCTCTCTATGATTGTTAGGTGTCAAGTTAATCTTGAGGCTGCCGTCTGAAGTGCTAGTTTCCTCTTCCTGCTGCCAGTCGAGATGTCTG
>NW_015682036.1:0-210 GCF_001515625.1 Sinocyclocheilus rhinocerous
ACTGGTGCTCCTAAAAAAATTTTCATAGTCACACGCAGTAGTTTTTGGTCGCAAATGCTAAGCCTTCCCCAGCCTTACACACGCTCCGCCTATGTTCCTGTTGCTTTCTCTGTCATGAATGTTAAACAACAAAACACAAAGAAAAATCACTTTTGTAGCTTTAAAACAGATTTATTAGATTTAATTTATAGTGAAAACTATGCAGTGTTA
>NW_015682037.1:0-210 GCF_001515625.1 Sinocyclocheilus rhinocerous
CATGAATAGAGTCCAATACTACAAGTCTCTAATCTGGAAAATGTATATAAATATAAAAGTAAGGGGGAGAAGGATGGCCTTCCAACCTCCCATATACACACATGCAAATGCACTGTATATGCACACACCTGATTTTAAAACTGGACCACTCAGATACAGCATGAGTAGTAGACAGATGTGACAGTAGGTCAGAGGGCAGAGGACTGTGTG
>NW_015682038.1:0-210 GCF_001515625.1 Sinocyclocheilus rhinocerous
ACTACTACGCATGGAGACACACACGAGAGAGACCAAGAGGTAGTCAGCAGGTTTGACCTGAAGCTCAAATAAATATATTATTACTGATCCCTCATTCTAAACAGCCTCCACAGCCAGAAATAACACACCTACAGCAAACCCAACCCCACTTCCAGAAGAAAAATGACAATTTAAGAAGTTCTGCAGAAAGTTCATGATTGAGAATTCAAT
>NW_015682039.1:0-210 GCF_001515625.1 Sinocyclocheilus rhinocerous
ACCGCATAGCAACACCCTAGCAACCACCACGGGTACCCTAGCAACTTCATAGCAGCACCTTAGCAACCACCCCAGGTACCCTAGCAACCACATAGTAACACCCTAACAACCACCCCATGTACCCTAGCAACCTATCTATCTATCTATCTATAACTATAATATAACAACTATATTATATCTATAACTACCCTGAGCACCTTAGCAACCACA
>NW_015682040.1:0-210 GCF_001515625.1 Sinocyclocheilus rhinocerous
ATAAAAACCGGTATTCGGTATGAACCGGTATACCGTCCAGCACTAGAAGAGCACATGCGAAACATGCCTTGGTTTATTTTATATGTTCAAAATGTAACATGTCTGTTCTTTTAAAAGCACAAAATATCAAGCATTTATATTTTGAGACTGTGGTTCGGAGATCAGTTGAGATAAATGTTGATCTCTGTTCACCATCGGTTCAGTGTTTAC
>NW_015682041.1:0-210 GCF_001515625.1 Sinocyclocheilus rhinocerous
ATAATAATAATAATGCCATATTATCATTAGAATACATAAATGATTAAAATATATATAAATATTATATAATACATATTAGCATATATATGTAAACAAATGTATTTCATATTAATTTATTATAAATTTCAAATAAAATTTATTTAGTAATAAATAAATAATTCAAATGAATAAGAATACAATATGTCAGAGTTGATATACATCATAATATCT
>NW_015682042.1:0-210 GCF_001515625.1 Sinocyclocheilus rhinocerous
ATAATGTAAGGCCTTAAAAAGTTTAAATCGGATCTTACATTCATGAAGTCATGGCATTGCATTTGGCATGCAAATAAATACATAAATACATTATATTTCCCTTGTATGTGTATGTTTTCCAATATTAATGTCTAAACATCCTTGAATCAGGATTTGCATAATGCAAATGTAAAACTTTACAAACTTAAGTGAGTTCATGCTTAAAACAAG
>NW_015682043.1:0-210 GCF_001515625.1 Sinocyclocheilus rhinocerous
ATAAGTCAACTTCCAAAATGCAAACAAACAGTACTTCCTTAAGAACCATAGCCCCAGCTACTATAAACATATGCAGAAGCCAGACGGACAAAACTAAATCCTTTATTTTTAATCATACAGACAGAACTTAAATTTATATTGTTTCTCAAACAATGGTAAATCAATAAACAAATTTCTGTACCTCAAGTACTAACACCTGAAACAAAACAT
>NW_015682044.1:0-210 GCF_001515625.1 Sinocyclocheilus rhinocerous
ATAATAAAACGAGGATATTCACTCCAATTCGCTCGAAGACCCCTGTGCTTCAGCGGTGTGGTCCCCACCTCAGTGCAAAGCTAGGACGCTCACGTCCTGTGCTCAGAGGTGATGAATTTGCTGGCAAGCATATTCGCCCAGGAGACTGGTTCTTTTCTCTAGACGTGAAGGATGCATACTTTCACATCCAGATAGCCCCCCATCACAGGC
>NW_015682045.1:0-210 GCF_001515625.1 Sinocyclocheilus rhinocerous
GATCCCAACCTCTATGACTTACTTTCTTCTTTGAAAGAAGAAATTGATGTTAGTGTGCTAAATATTACTTCTTTTACTAAATGCATGGGGTGAGGGAGTTAGAAATGACTTGTCAATTAATACAGCTACTGTCATGTACTGTAGCCGCCCACAACCTAAGCACAGGCTGTCAGACTCTGTTCCATGTTTCGTGTGTGTCCTGCTCCCCAT
>NW_015682046.1:0-210 GCF_001515625.1 Sinocyclocheilus rhinocerous
ATACATTTATGCTGCCTTAAAATCGATCAGATGAAGGCATCTCAGGAGGCAGGAAGAGAAGCTAACATTGACGTGCATTGAAGCCTTGATGCCTTCCTACCTTGAAATGTGTCCTCCGAACTTCCGAAGGCAGCATTTTCCAGGTTTCGGACACAGCCTATATATAAGTTTTACATTCATACAGCGTCACACGAGAGCGGTTAATTATAC
>NW_015682047.1:0-210 GCF_001515625.1 Sinocyclocheilus rhinocerous
GCATTTTGTTGATTGTCACCATTGTTGAGATTCATATGCATTACATACAGTAGATTTAAATTTAATTCATTGTAACTATTAGAGCAATACTTTCCTTGCATGCTGTAGTTTCACAGGGTTGATTATTCAAACTCTAAACATATAAATGAAAAGCAAAAAGTTATTTTGACTGTAATCAGGGCTGCGCCTGATGACTCTCATCATATAAAA
>NW_015682048.1:0-210 GCF_001515625.1 Sinocyclocheilus rhinocerous
ATATAATATAAATAAATAATATATATTATTTTGTCATTATTCATATAATTAAAATTCATTTTTATTATAGAAAATAAATATAAATAAAGACATTTATATAAATATATACATTTATAGAAAATTTTGTAAAATTTGTAAATGTATATTCCATTCATTTTAATTCTGCATAAATTACATTAGATTCTCATTCAGGAAAATCCAACTAAATAA
>NW_015682049.1:0-210 GCF_001515625.1 Sinocyclocheilus rhinocerous
ATATAACCTAATAAGTTGCAATTAAGGTGTATTGAATGTTAAAATATGTTTCAAATATAAAGTTAGGTGGGTATCATTACCCATTTTACTCTTAGTAATTTAATCATTTAAAAAAATTAATCATTTAAAAGTTCACTTTAGAAGTATTGTATCGGTATCGATATGGACGATACTGGCCTTTAAAAGTATCGGTATCGTATCGAAAACAAA
>NW_015682050.1:0-210 GCF_001515625.1 Sinocyclocheilus rhinocerous
AGGGAACCTTATACACGACTCTAAATCAATATGAGAAAAAAAAAAAATATATAAAATAATACAAAAAAATAAAAAATAAAATTATAATAAAAAAAAAGCCCAAGACCAGAAAGTGTATATTTGGGAGGGGGGTGAATCTCCTTAATTTAAGTTAATAAACCTTTTAGCTTCTCTAAAGTATGAGCCCAAAGTCTAATGGTGTCCTCTCTG
>NW_015682051.1:0-210 GCF_001515625.1 Sinocyclocheilus rhinocerous
ATATATATATATAAGCACATTCACGATGGTGCTCAATTTTATATTGCAAAAAAAATATCAAATGTCAATATTTGCTTATGACTAAGTAAACTTAAAAAGGTAGCCCACTGTCTGGGGTGTAAAATACTTGAGTGATTTTTCTTGATTACTATACTTAGGCCTAAGTTTTATTTTGGAGTATTTGTACTTTATTCAAGTACAATTTAAACT
>NW_015682052.1:0-210 GCF_001515625.1 Sinocyclocheilus rhinocerous
ACTGAAGTTTCTGTCTGCAACCAAATGATAGGTCTGTCAGAAGTGCGATTCGAACCCACACCTCTAGAGAAGACTGCTACCTGAACGCAGCACCTTAGACCACTCGGCAATCCTGACACCTGTGCTCAGCAAGAGCTGACTTGTTGGAGCTACACCTAAATGGAAGGACCTAAAAGCTAGTGATTCTCTGTTCAGCCCCATCAGCCCGCA
>NW_015682053.1:0-209 GCF_001515625.1 Sinocyclocheilus rhinocerous
AACAAAGAAATAAATAAGTGAAAAATAAATCAAATAAAAAGGCTCTATATTTATAATATAATTATATGTTTCAATCTATTGTTTAATACACACACACACACACACACACACACACACACACAATAAAGTTGAAAAATTAAATAATTTTATAAAAATTAAAACTTTATGCTCATATGACAGACTGTGGAAATTAATCTATGTAAAATCTA
>NW_015682054.1:0-209 GCF_001515625.1 Sinocyclocheilus rhinocerous
CACACACACACACACACACACACACACACACACCCACAGTCAATCAGTGACATCACAGGCTATCTAAAGTATGTGAAAAAACTTTTTTTGCAGTGCATGTACAGCATATGTTATCCAATTAAAGCATAATTACATAATATATTGAAAAATTAACCATTTGACCTTTTTTAAACTCTGGGTTAATACAGTTTACACTCTGGAATAAGAAA
>NW_015682055.1:0-210 GCF_001515625.1 Sinocyclocheilus rhinocerous
ATACGAGGGAATGTTTATGGAAACTCAAGGTTTATGGAATGTTGTTTTGAAGCATTTTTGGTATAACAGTACTTGTTGAATTTATTTATTTATTTATTTATTTATCATACACAAATAATGCAAATCAATAAAGAAATGTCACTAGAACACTACTGACTTGTAAACTAATTAATATAAATGTTTGTTTAACAACAACAACAATAATAATAA
>NW_015682056.1:0-210 GCF_001515625.1 Sinocyclocheilus rhinocerous
ATATATATATATATATATATGTGAAGAGTTCATTTGCAAAAACAGTTAACTCCGTTTTTAAAAATTTTCAAAAATCGTGTTTTTTCATTGTGCATTCCAATTAATCTTGATCAAACTGCAGTTAAGTTATTTCGATTAGGTAAAAAATAACTAAAAATACAGCTGACTAACACAATAAAACACAATAAAAACATGATAACATAATAAAAA
>NW_015682057.1:0-210 GCF_001515625.1 Sinocyclocheilus rhinocerous
ATATATATATATATATATATTTTTTTTATTTATTTTTTTCCACAATTTAACCTTTACAGTCTCTTTAAACAGAGCCAGTTTAGAGTGATTCTGTGCTTTAAAAGTCTGTTTAGGACAAACTGAATGGTACATTGAGCTACACATGAGCATAACTGAGTATAACAAAAGAACATTATTTACACCGCTTGTGTGAATGTTCAACGTGAAACC
>NW_015682058.1:0-210 GCF_001515625.1 Sinocyclocheilus rhinocerous
CTACAAACCTCATAGGATAACCATATATATACTATATGAATACCGTAACGTTAATGTATGTAAGTGATTATATAGTAAACGTACTTAACTTGGTTATAGTTTTAAAGTCATTCCGTGATGATAAAACATGAAATAACTGGCAGCATCAGTCGTGTTGACATAACTCCATGTGATTGCGCTCTAATACGTGTCCGTGTAGAAGCAGATCGT
>NW_015682059.1:0-210 GCF_001515625.1 Sinocyclocheilus rhinocerous
CAGTAGGCTGAGGAAATCACAACGGTCATCTGATACAAATTACAATGATCATCGCATATATGTAGCCTGCGGTCACGTGACATTCATCCATGTATTATTATTTTTTATTTTTTTTCATTTAATTTATTATAATTTTGCTTGAGCTAGATACAGGGAACCCAATGTGCTCATGTCAAGTCAAGTCAAGTCAAGTTTATTTGTACAGCGCTT
>NW_015682060.1:0-210 GCF_001515625.1 Sinocyclocheilus rhinocerous
ATATTTTATTTCCTTTAGTTGCCAAAGCAACATTCTAATTAAAAAATTTTGTAAGTACTAAAATGACAAACTAAAACTGAAATAAAAAAAATGAAGCTAAAATGAAGTATTAAAAATAAAAAAAATTATTTTCAGTAAAAAAAAATAAAATAAAATAAATATTTGATGAAAACCTTCACTTTAAGCTTATTTTAGTTGCTAAAGCAACAT
>NW_015682061.1:0-210 GCF_001515625.1 Sinocyclocheilus rhinocerous
ATATAGTATGATAGAGAAAACTATGAGGGTCATACACAAGGAGGGAAAAAAATTAAGTAAAATTATATATATTTTTTAATTTAAGTGATTTTTAAACAAATAAATAAAAGCTGTATATGGATAGTCAAGTAAACCTAATTTGCTTCAGTGTCGTAAGTGTTAAACACAGTGTTGGGGAGTAACTAGTTACATGTAACGGCGTTATGTAAT
>NW_015682062.1:0-210 GCF_001515625.1 Sinocyclocheilus rhinocerous
ATATTTTCATACATGAATGCAGTTCAAAGTGCTTCACAAGATAAAATAGAAGCATAAAAACATTGACACTACGATTTCACAAAATATCAATACAAATCATACTCAAAAGCAACTTTCGGAACTCGCCTTGAAGGAGTGGAACTCTGGATCCACGTTGTTTTTTTAATATTTATATATTTCATACATATATCCTTCGGAGTGATAATCAAT
>NW_015682063.1:0-210 GCF_001515625.1 Sinocyclocheilus rhinocerous
ACATTAAATCTTCAAATTAATGTACAAACAACATAAAGACAGTATGTTTTTTTTTAAAAATATTTGTTTAATAGCATCTTTTTTATGAATGTGGGCCAGTATCAATGATACCAATACTGATTTCTCTATAAAGAGAGAAATCCCCGCCCCCCCTAATATTTAACAATTGACTATAGCCATTCAACATTCCAGTATAATTGAGAGCTATCA
>NW_015682064.1:0-210 GCF_001515625.1 Sinocyclocheilus rhinocerous
AGCTTTCTGACCCTCCCATAGACAGCAATGAAACTACCATGTTCAGAGCCCAGAAAGGTAGTAAGGACATTGTTAAAATAGTCCATTTCATTTTTATACAATCACAATTCTCCTATATCCTTTATCACCTTGTAAACCAGACAGACTCACATGACGAACTGAAGGATTACATGTCTCTTCAAGTTCACGAACAAGATTCAAAACAGCAAA
>NW_015682065.1:0-210 GCF_001515625.1 Sinocyclocheilus rhinocerous
TATACTTTGTATTTTTTCAATGCTAATGATTGTATGCTGTGAGTCGTTAGTGCTGAATGTCCTTGTGATCATTTAAGCAGTTACTTTGGCAACTCTGCATCCATAGAATGTTGCATTAAGTTAAATGAATAATATAGTTAAGTATGAAAAAATATTTTTCTTGAATCTTAAGACACCAATTGACTAATGTACTTTCAGCTGGGGATGATG
>NW_015682066.1:0-210 GCF_001515625.1 Sinocyclocheilus rhinocerous
ATATATATATATACATACATACATACATACATACATACATACATGCATACTAGTATATGCATATACTATACATACTAGATAGACTAGATGATAGGTACAGTATATGCAAAACAATTCAAGAGAGTTGTTATCAATATCACTCATAATACCACAACTGAAACGTTCATTTAAATCACAGGATTTTGTATAGTGGTACACACGCCCATAGCA
>NW_015682067.1:0-210 GCF_001515625.1 Sinocyclocheilus rhinocerous
ATAGTTTTCTTTCTGTCCTAATGGCACCTAACTTCTTCTTTTGGTTGGCAAACAAACGATAGGTGCATTCCCACCACCTACTGGGCTGGAGTGTGGACCATTGATGGAATAGGAAAAACTAATTAATTAAACAAAAATAATTAAATCCTATTAAACAGGTCTACCTTTCTTAAGTACGTCACATTAATGCATTATATGTTTTATGATGTT
>NW_015682068.1:0-210 GCF_001515625.1 Sinocyclocheilus rhinocerous
ATAGGTCCAAACACCATTTTTGTTCATGTCCCACAACTCTGGTCAATAAGCTAATTGAATTAAAATTTGACATTATTTTAAATGGAATTGTTTAATAGACATATTAATTTAAGTATATAAAAAGACAAACAAGTCTAGTTTCTATGGAAACCGAAATTAGCACGTGAGCACAATGCTGACAGATTGGGCCACCTCACTCACAAGATCCCA
>NW_015682069.1:0-210 GCF_001515625.1 Sinocyclocheilus rhinocerous
ATAATAATAATAATAATAAATAAACAAATAACATTTAATTTAAATATTCATGAAGGTGAATGTAATTCCCAAAGTCTGATGAACCTGTTGTATTTGCTACAAAAAGTCTGTTGCTTTGCTGGGCTCTAAAAACAGATCAAAGATACAGATAGACAATAAGCTACAGACACACACACACACACACACACATACATGCACACTGATTAGTAA
>NW_015682070.1:0-210 GCF_001515625.1 Sinocyclocheilus rhinocerous
AGATGCGATTAATCGTTTGACAGCACTACTCAGCACAAAATAAATGTATTTTGAATACATTTTAGTATTTGTTTTTTAATATATATTTTTTTCTATATATTAATCGCGATTAATCGTTTGACAGCACTAGTGCTAAGTATACTACAGATATATTTGCGTATTTAAGTTCTTAATAAAAATACCCTGCAATTGTACTTTTAGTATACTAAA
>NW_015682071.1:0-210 GCF_001515625.1 Sinocyclocheilus rhinocerous
ATCACACTGACATGTGTTGATTCAGATTCAGCTCTAAAGCATTTACTTAATTTAATAAACCTTTAACTAAAAATAAAGTATTCCAGGTTTAATACAAGTTAGTGACAAGCTTCCCAAAACCCTCACAAATGGTTACCTTTCACGTGTGACTCATTTTGATTTGGCGATTTGAAATAGAAAGACTCTTCTTCACTATCGGCCCTGAAATAA
>NW_015682072.1:0-210 GCF_001515625.1 Sinocyclocheilus rhinocerous
CACTTCCCTTCCTCTTTTGACTCGGGGGTCTTTGAAAGCAGCAGTCATACCTCTTTAATTTCAGCAACACCATCATCTCTAAACACGCACTGTATCACTTCTGTTTGCGTGACAAGGTAGGACTACACTTCTGTCTTACTTAAGTCTCCATACGGGATGAAACTGACTGTGCAAGAGTTATAAAATAGTAGTTTTAATGCGCGTTGCGTA
>NW_015682073.1:0-210 GCF_001515625.1 Sinocyclocheilus rhinocerous
ATCAAAAATTTACCTTCCTAATACGAGGTGACATTTGACTGCTTAAAGTGACTTACAAGAATATTTTCTTTTTACCTTTGTAATGGCATCAATTCATCTACGTCAAATTCAAAAAAACTGTTTGTTTTTAAAATTGCTATTTAAAACAATGTAGAATAAGTATTTATAAATTAATTTGTACTACAGAGGTGGCACAGAACACCACAAAAG
>NW_015682074.1:0-210 GCF_001515625.1 Sinocyclocheilus rhinocerous
ATCATGAAGAATTCAATATGAATATTCACAAAGCTGGAATGCTGCGCTTTCTAACAATAGACCTGCAACTTGTGATGAGAAGCAGCGCAGCAGAGAAGAAGATACTCCTCTCAGAAAACATACAAATATAGATCATTTTAGATGTTTAATCACTATTTGGAGCACTGGGATCGCTAGAAGAGGGCTTAATCAACTCGTTTTTGTGAAAAC
>NW_015682075.1:0-210 GCF_001515625.1 Sinocyclocheilus rhinocerous
ATATTGTAAAATGCAATTTATTCCTGTGATGCAAAGCTGAATTTTTAGCATTATTACTCATGTCTTCTCACGTGTACTATATACTGCAGAAAAGATAACGGCAAGATGAGTGTGTGCTTTCCCGTATATAAACAGCCTAATTTTCTTTGTGTGTGCTTATTCTTGCAGGTAATCAACCAATCCAAAGCGAGATTCAACCCGAGTATCAGC
>NW_015682076.1:0-210 GCF_001515625.1 Sinocyclocheilus rhinocerous
ATCAGTTTCACCGGAGACGAATTGCTGGACATTCGGCAGTACACATCACCCGATATCTCACCGGTTTTCGACTATTCTGATGTTTTGCTGGACACAGTAGTTGGCGGAGCAGCTGCGCTGATCAAGTGCTTCAGGACACGCAGTCGGGGGAAGCGAGCCGGCGCCCTCGTGAAGCTCAGGCAGTGCGGATTCAGAACGCCGTTGCCTAGC
>NW_015682077.1:0-210 GCF_001515625.1 Sinocyclocheilus rhinocerous
ATCCATAAAAATGGTATGATTGCAATAATGCTACTGCACTGTTAAGTTAGTATTTAATAATAATTTCCAAAATATTAATTTTATTTTATGATTTTTTAAAATTATATCAATTAAACACATCGATAAAAATTGTATTATTGCAATACAATAATGATACTGCACTGTTAAAAAATAAACAGTCAGTGTTTATTAATAATAATAATAATAATA
>NW_015682078.1:0-210 GCF_001515625.1 Sinocyclocheilus rhinocerous
ATCCAGAAAAATTAATATGGAAAACACAGAATCTGAGAAAAAAAAAAAAACCGAATTTGAGAAAAAAACTAAATACATGTCATAGGGAAATATTATTGTTAAAATTGTAATAAATTGTTAAATAGTTAAATTTTTCTTTATCCAATTAATTAGACATCCGTTTGTGATTTTATTAAAATTTAATGAAACCATTAAAAACGGAAAACACTG
>NW_015682079.1:0-210 GCF_001515625.1 Sinocyclocheilus rhinocerous
TAATGACAGAATTTTCATTTTTGGGTGAACTATCCCTTTAAATTGCGCTGTTGTTGGCTGCCACAGTAACGGAAATAAGCGAAGGAATTCCTTTAAAGTACTTGTTTTGCGTACCAGAAATCTGTCATGTCTGGTGCTGTATGCATGGCTTGCAGCGCTTAAGTAAAAATACTGAGTGTTAAATAATAAAATGATATGTTAAAACGTGTG
>NW_015682080.1:0-210 GCF_001515625.1 Sinocyclocheilus rhinocerous
ATCCAGCGTCTGCTGAACCGCCGCCTTATACACCCGCAGCATCTGGAGACACACGCACAGAACCGCTGAGACACTGAGCGCAGAGGATCATGGGAAGGCTCGGAATCAGACTGACCTTACAGCAGCGAGCGTCCCAGGCTCTGACCTCTGGACTGAAGCCTCCGCACACAAAGACGTCGGGATCAGAGGGTCGCGGAGCGACGCAGCACA
>NW_015682081.1:0-210 GCF_001515625.1 Sinocyclocheilus rhinocerous
CCATTTAAGACCTATTACAACAAAGCTCTTGATGGTTGGATGAGATCTAACCCAGGCAAAACAGCCACCATATACCAGATCCCTGGATGTGTGAATGAGGCTTTCATGTCAGCGATGACACCACGGAATATAACTTCTGGATTCAGGTCCTCAGGGATTTCCCCTTACAACAGAGATATTTTCTCTGATCAGGAGTTTGAGCCATCCATG
>NW_015682082.1:0-210 GCF_001515625.1 Sinocyclocheilus rhinocerous
ATCCCCCCGGGCCCCTTGGACTCATGTTCCAGTTAATTACTCCCTATTAAAAGCTAATTAGTGTTGATGCACACGGGCACATTGGTGCGAGCACTGAGGCGACAAAGAGACGGTAAGTGACCGATCCGATACTGTCACGACACCAACTTCAACTTATTCAGTTAAGCCCAGGGACGCGGGAAGTAGGGGTGCTGAGGGGGCTGCAGCACC
>NW_015682083.1:0-210 GCF_001515625.1 Sinocyclocheilus rhinocerous
ATCTAATCTGATGTCATCTAAATTAATTTGTGCCAACACAACTTATGTCATGTGTAGTCTGGTCAATGGATTCACATATTGATCAATAATATAACATATACAAGTATGTGATCATAATTAGGCCTACTATTTGGCGTGTGTACTTGAAAAAATATTTTGGGTGAACTGTTTGGAGTCTCTGAGACCCCAACTATAGAACATGATTAAACA
>NW_015682084.1:0-210 GCF_001515625.1 Sinocyclocheilus rhinocerous
GTTATTTTAAACCTCTCCAATCACTACCCATCATTCTTCAATAATACATGCATCTACATCCCTTCCAATGTTTTTGGGAAGTAAACGCAAGCCTGCCCCAGAGCCAGAACTGAGCTTGTGTGGTCATATGGTGAAGACATCTGTGCCTTTATGAGACCCTGCTGTCTGTTCCTGGGTCAGGTAATGGAGCATGAAAGTTCCCATAGGAAA
>NW_015682085.1:0-210 GCF_001515625.1 Sinocyclocheilus rhinocerous
ATCTCAGTGAGAAAATCCTATAGAGGGAGGAAATTAAAACATTACCATGTTGTCTTGAGCAAGTTGTGCTAGTCGATAGTTCACTGCCTGCAATACAGTACTGTTAATTCTTGGTAATATAACTTTGAATATGTAGTGATGAAAAGGTACACATTTCTGCTTTACAAACATTTCAGTCACAGCCATTAAAGATAAGTTAATTTCAGATGT
>NW_015682086.1:0-210 GCF_001515625.1 Sinocyclocheilus rhinocerous
ATCTTCTAATTAAATCAATAATGTATTATTTTTTTGTGCTTGTGTTAGTCAATTAACTTTTGCAAACTTTAGTTTTCATAAATACCTTAAGAAGCTTATAATTGGGTTTATATAATCCTTAAATAGTATGTGGTAATATGCTAAAGTCACACACAGACTTTCAGCACATTCAGCACGCGAATCACAACAATGGTAACAATTCAATTTCAT
>NW_015682087.1:0-210 GCF_001515625.1 Sinocyclocheilus rhinocerous
TTTTATGAGCAGCATCTCTCAGTGTACCCTATAAACTCCATCAATGACATCTTGGAAGTAGAAGGAGCCAATGGTCTTTCAGTTCCATACGAGGGGTACATAAAAGTAGACATTACGTTTCCTGAGGAGTTCCTGGGAGTGAGTGTTCAGGTGCCTACCATAGCTTTAGTAGTCCCTGATGTGAAACCCCACAATCAGTCTATGGTTTTA
>NW_015682088.1:0-210 GCF_001515625.1 Sinocyclocheilus rhinocerous
GAAGTATACGGTATCTTGGTACCCACTGTAGAAAGCCCTCTTCAGAATCTGACAATCAACAATAAATGCAGTTAATAATGAGAGAAACGTAGCTGCTAAAAATGACGTCATAATTTATTCACCCATATTACACTGTAAAAAAACCTACTACTTCAGTCTTTTCACGTTTTGTAGCTACTGTTTCTTTGTAATTATTTGTTAAATGTATTA
>NW_015682089.1:0-210 GCF_001515625.1 Sinocyclocheilus rhinocerous
GAATTTCTTATTAGTTTAGAATTTCTTATTAGTTTAAGCAAACTGTATCGCTATATATGACTTTACATGGGAAACAATGTGTAAAAGTTGATATGCAAATATGAATTTTCTTTTTGCATGTAATGCATTTCTACACAAATAAATGTACTGTATACATACAAATGTGCATATTCTTTTCTAGGATGCTTTGGGGGTGAGTAAAACATGGGC
>NW_015682090.1:0-210 GCF_001515625.1 Sinocyclocheilus rhinocerous
ATCGCGATATTATCGCAAAATGCAATTAATCGTTCAGCCCTAATTACATTTTTTTTTTTAACACATCTTACTGACCTCTTTTGAAAAAAAAATTTTTTTTTATATTATTCTAACACACTTTATTATTATTATTCGTTTTATTTATGATTTATTCGTTTATTTGCTACTTTATTTTTGCTATGTTAATCAGGTTCATATTCTAGATGTTCT
>NW_015682091.1:0-210 GCF_001515625.1 Sinocyclocheilus rhinocerous
ATTAAATCAAAAAGTGAGCAGAAAAACAATAAACAAAAGGCTTGGGTTAACTTAAATGTGAACATTAACAAGAAAAATGAAACTCACCAACAGCGGTTACAGGGAACAATACACAACAAACTAACATGACAAACATAAGGGCTTAAATACTTAGACAAGGGGAAGTAAGTAAGTAAGTAAGTACATTTTATTTATATAGCACATTTCAAC
>NW_015682092.1:0-210 GCF_001515625.1 Sinocyclocheilus rhinocerous
AGCGCACAGGAGGATGCAACACTTCTAGTAAAGTGAGCTCACAAAATGAACGGACAGGGCACACCCTGTGCCTGATAAGCCAGGGTGATGATATCCACTATCCAGTGGGCCATCCTCTGCTTAGAGACGGCGTTCCCCTTCTGCCGGCCACCATGACAGACAAAGAGCTAGTCTGAGGTCCTGAAGCTTTGTGTCTTGTCTACGTAGCAT
>NW_015682093.1:0-210 GCF_001515625.1 Sinocyclocheilus rhinocerous
ATTAATCTGATTAAGATGTTAATAGATAATCTTAAATCAAAAATTCTGAATAGGCAAAAGAAATACTGTGTCACTATTAAGTTCCCCAACAGCAACATTTTACAGTATTCTTGCATAATTTTACCAACAATTTATTTAAAACCATCCAAACCCAGATTAAAATTGAAAAAGTTGGCCTGATAATATGGCAGAAATCAATTGTTACAGTGG
>NW_015682094.1:0-210 GCF_001515625.1 Sinocyclocheilus rhinocerous
AGCAATGTGTTAAAACACACTAACAACGTGCAAAAACATGTTAAAACTGTTAGCAACATGCTAACAATGTGCTAAAACATGCACATTTTAGATAACATTAATGTCATTTTTTTCTCTTTCAGGTAAACTACTCCCTTGTGAAAAAGATGTACATTTTAGTATACTTTTAAAACAAGCATTTATGGTCAACTAAAATATATTTCAATGTAA
>NW_015682095.1:0-210 GCF_001515625.1 Sinocyclocheilus rhinocerous
TTACACCATTTTATACAGCAAGTTGAAAGATAGTTATTGTATCTCAGGCTTTGTTTTCAATATGGGAAAAAATTAAGCCTGTGGTTCTCTTCTGAATAATGTCAAATTATACATCTACAGGTTGTAGCCCTCTGGCGATGAGAAAAGAGTTGAGCAGGTTGTTGCACAGATAAAAACTGTGCCTTACAAGTTCAGTATTGTTTTGAGGCA
>NW_015682096.1:0-210 GCF_001515625.1 Sinocyclocheilus rhinocerous
ATTACAACAGATTTTCATGTGCGAGGACAATAAGGGATGGACTTTTTCTTTTTCTTTTTCTTTTTTTTCTGGAGAAAGCATTATTATGGATTATAGACTTGTATTTGTAAGTGACGTTTAAAAAAAGTTAGTCTTAATGATAGATTTTTTTATTGCAAACACACAGCTTTTCACTTCACAAGTTGTTAATTGAAAGAAATGTAAGGGGAA
>NW_015682097.1:0-210 GCF_001515625.1 Sinocyclocheilus rhinocerous
AAAATTAAAAAAGTGAAAAAGCATAATAGGACCCCTTTAAGTAAAGAGGAATGCTTTGATTTGTGTTTCTGAAAGTCTCTTATGCTCACCAAGGCTACATTAATTTGATAAAAAATACAGTAAAAACTATATTGTTAAATTGTGTTGGTCTCTATTTGTATATCCGTATTAGTTGTTTTATTTGCCAATATTTTGGTGTACAATATTATG
>NW_015682098.1:0-210 GCF_001515625.1 Sinocyclocheilus rhinocerous
TCTGTGTCTGGTCTTTGGGTAATTTATGGTGGTGCTGCTGTCCGTCAGCCAAATAAAAACAGATGATGCTCCAAAAACATCGTCTTTGATAAACCCACCCACCCACACACACACACACACACACACACACAGAGTGAATGGGAATCAGATAAATGTCTTTCTTTGTCTGTCGTTCTGTGGGTTTGTGGGGGATGTGTTTTAGGTTAGATC
>NW_015682099.1:0-210 GCF_001515625.1 Sinocyclocheilus rhinocerous
ATTACAGATTGTACATCTGATAACAGATCTAATGCTCATGGATCCGTCAGGACTGTTGCTATGGGACTCTAACAACACAACAAAGATCATAATGTAATAGTGTCATAGTAATCACTTTGATGAGTTAAAATGATTTTTATTCGTCATACTCGTCAGATGGAACCAAAAAAAAAGGTGAATTACAAAAGTGAGGATGCCACAGAAAAACCA
>NW_015682100.1:0-210 GCF_001515625.1 Sinocyclocheilus rhinocerous
TTTTTTTTGTTTTTTATAACTAAAAATCATTGTATATTTACAAAACGTTGTTGATAACTTTAAACCTATCAAAATATGAAGCTACTATATTTAAGATTAATTAAAGATTGAATTTTAAATTACAGAAGTTCTTTGTGTGTGTGTGTGTGTGTTTGTTAATATTGATAATATTTGGTTCATCATGAGGCTCTTCAGTCTGGAGACGAACAT
>NW_015682101.1:0-210 GCF_001515625.1 Sinocyclocheilus rhinocerous
AAAGCGGAGAGAGGATGTCAACAAACAACAGCGAAACGGAACTTGGGTTTTTTGTCATTATAATAAATAATTCCACAGTAAAGACAAATAATTCTGTTTAATTATTACTCTCCAACCTTAGTTGAGCGGTCACTAAATGTAAAACATCCGGGTAAGTTACTTTAAGAGTTGTTCTACTGTATGGTTTAATACTGACTAAATATAATTTAA
>NW_015682102.1:0-209 GCF_001515625.1 Sinocyclocheilus rhinocerous
GAGAAGCTGCAATACACATCAAAACAGACAAAATTACCAAATTAACAACATATACAGGATCTTATGAGCATGTTTCATGAGCATTCCAAAGTACTGGTTTTAGGGGTTTTGAGAAGAAGAATTTACCTTTGTGACAGGCTACTATGTAAAAGAAATGCATAATACATAGCAACCTGATACACACACACACACACACACACACACACACA
>NW_015682103.1:0-210 GCF_001515625.1 Sinocyclocheilus rhinocerous
ACGGATGGGAGGTGCTTTTTTTTCCATTGGTAGGCCTAAATTAAACATTGTTATTATATCATTACTGAAGACAGGAATAGAATAGAATAGAATAGAACAGAACAAGGGAGGTAAATTTTTTCTATATTATATTGAAGACAAGTAAATAAATTAATAAAATACAACAAAACAAAACAAAACAAATTAAATTATAAAATTATATTATATAAA
>NW_015682104.1:0-210 GCF_001515625.1 Sinocyclocheilus rhinocerous
AAACTTGTTAATCTGATTACTAAAGTAATTTATGCACAAAAAAAAATAAATAAAAAATAAAATAAAATAAATGTTCACTTTCATTATATGGATAGAAAGGTTATTTAGCCATTTTAAGAAAGTTCGGCACAATTAGGCTGATTTATATATCCTGTTTTTAAAAATATATATAATATGAATATATAATATAAAATGAACTCAATCTGATTA
>NW_015682105.1:0-210 GCF_001515625.1 Sinocyclocheilus rhinocerous
ATTAGCAGCAGCTTTTACGCATCTGTTTATACAGCTTAAACAACGCAGTCTAGAGCATGTAATCGCTCGGAGGACATGCCGATAGTAACAGACATGAAAACAGGCTAAATGAAATAAGCACTCGTGTATTCAACCGGGGTTCGCTACATTCAGCGGTGTAATCTCACCGTCACATCAATATGCGCTATCAATATGCGGACTTAATCGGAT
>NW_015682106.1:0-210 GCF_001515625.1 Sinocyclocheilus rhinocerous
TTACTCTGTCTGCCTGTGTGTGTGTGTGTGTGTGTGTGTGCTGAATTAAGCCAGTCAGAAACGCTGAGTCAGTCCGAACACTCACTGCTTGTGTGGGTGTGTCTGTTTGTGGCTCTGGCTCCACCCCCTCTGTGATCCGCCCACTCTGCTTATTTGTTTAACTCAGTGTCACCATTAGCTGGCTCCGCCCCTCCCTGTTTTTAAAGAAAC
>NW_015682107.1:0-210 GCF_001515625.1 Sinocyclocheilus rhinocerous
ATTAGCTTATTTATAGTCATTGTTCTAAAGCAAAGGCAAAAATATTAGCTTTAGTGTATCTTGTATAAACATGAAAAGAATCATTTCAATTCAATTAAAATTGTAGCACTTTTCAGCAAAAAGCATAGAAACTAATAATGAAACTAGAAAGCATAATATTTTTTAATTTAGTAAATGTATTACAGTTATTGCAATGAAATTAATTTTTAG
>NW_015682108.1:0-210 GCF_001515625.1 Sinocyclocheilus rhinocerous
ATTAGTAATAAATCAGATATTTTATTTATTATAATCCAATCGTTACATATCTTCTGTGACAAATTTGTTTTAGCCTATTTAAAAACATGAACATATTTGTTTCACAAGTAGCCTATGGACATTTTATTGAGGAATAAAATTAAATGTTCAAATTTGTTTTTTTTAAATAAACTAAACTATTTGCATTTCCGTAGGCTATGTGATTCAATT
>NW_015682109.1:0-210 GCF_001515625.1 Sinocyclocheilus rhinocerous
GCTGTAATGTTGAATGGCTATAATTACTCATCCCCAGACAAAAAAATAAAAAATAAAATCCATTCAATAGAGGCATCCCTATCAATATTTTTCATTAGTAATACTGGCCTTCATTCATAGTACTTTGTACATTGTACATAGTACAAAAAAAATAAACCAACATTAAAAATATGTTGTTTCCACATTAATTTGGAGAGTCAATGTGAAAAT
>NW_015682110.1:0-210 GCF_001515625.1 Sinocyclocheilus rhinocerous
AGGCTGATATTAAGCAATGTGCAAACTTTGCGCAAGAGTTATGCCAGTGAACAGCTGATATAACTCTTGAATTATTCCCTTAATATTTCTCTTGTGGCCCGTACATAGTGAAAAACAAAGATAAATGTATTTTGCATTAAACATTGTTTTTGAAAGTCGATGCTTGAAATAAAGCTGTTCTTAATTTTCATTGATGACTGCAGTGTTAAT
>NW_015682111.1:0-210 GCF_001515625.1 Sinocyclocheilus rhinocerous
GAAATTATACAGAACAAAAAACCATTAGAGTGTCAAAGTAAATATAAATTTTTTTGATGGCACTGAAACGTATTCAATTAAATTCAAATAAACTGATTTTTTAAAAATGTAACCTATTAATTCAACAATCTATAAACCTAAAACGATTCATAACCATTTATACTTGTACTCTAAACTTGTTAATACATTAAAAATGTTTGTTGTAGATGC
>NW_015682112.1:0-209 GCF_001515625.1 Sinocyclocheilus rhinocerous
CTATGGATTAGAGACTGGAGGCGATTATGGCCAAAAGGAGGTGTGTGCGTCACTATGCATGTGTGTGTGTGTGTGTGTGTGTGTGTGTGTTTGGAGGGGGGACTGATTCCTCTGTGAGTGTGTAAGTGTGTATATCCAGCAGCCCAGTTGCTAACTGCAGTTGCTAAAGGAATATTAATCTGGGTTTAGTACGAGCAGGACCCCACAAA
>NW_015682113.1:0-210 GCF_001515625.1 Sinocyclocheilus rhinocerous
ATTCTAATTATTTAAATATTGAATTCAAAATTGTATTGATGCTAAATATTAAATTCTTTGAAATATTGTTTTATTAATAATGATTGAAGTATTTAAATCTATTTAATTAAAATATGTATTACTTCTGATAACAAATGAGTGTTTTAATATTAATTGAAATATTTCATTAAAATTTGAATGAATTCTGATCAATATTAAATTATTTTAATA
>NW_015682114.1:0-210 GCF_001515625.1 Sinocyclocheilus rhinocerous
ATTCATTTCATCCCCTTGGTAGAAAGATGTATATTAAATTCATTGTACGTTTAACAATAGGGAAATATTTAATATTTCCCAGTTTATGTTGCTTTTGGTTATTTTCTAAAATAAAACAATGTACATTTGTGAAGATTGACTGTCACAAGTGGGCAATTTTATTATGTTTTTACTGCTGTGAGACTAAAAAAAGAGATGTATAATTTCAGA
>NW_015682115.1:0-208 GCF_001515625.1 Sinocyclocheilus rhinocerous
GTGTGTGTGTGTGTGTGTGTGTGTGTGTGTGTGTGTGTGTAGGAGGCTCTGTCTAAAGCAGCAGGTAAGAAGAGCAGGACACCGGTGCAGTTGGATCTGGGAGACATGCTGGCAGCACTAGAAAAACAACAACAGGCCATGAGAGCACGACAGCTCAACAACACCAAACCACTGTCATACACAGGTACACACACACACACACACACAC
>NW_015682116.1:0-210 GCF_001515625.1 Sinocyclocheilus rhinocerous
AGAGAGCTCTAGTCCGTACGCCTCTCCGATCGTAGTTGTGAGAAAAAAAGATGGCCATATTCGTCTCTGCGTTGACTATAGGCAGTTGAATGGTAAGACACGGAAAGGACGCTTTTCCCCTGCCCCGGATTGAGGAGTCACTGGATGCCCTGTGTGGAGCCCAGCGGTTTTCCACATTGGACCTTGCCAGTGGCTATAACCAGGTTCCGG
>NW_015682117.1:0-210 GCF_001515625.1 Sinocyclocheilus rhinocerous
ATTTACAGGGTCATACATGAGGACTGTGCCCGTGTGTGTGTGTGTGTGTTTGAGCATGTACATGTGTATGTGTGTGTGTGAGGAGGAGGAAGAGAGATTGTGAGAAAGAAAAAAAGAGTGTTGACTTCTTGCTGCTGAAAGGGTAGAGCGTGTGAGGATGTTAAGAAGAGAGGAAAGCGCTTTATGGTAGTGGGCAAAAACAAAAAAAAT
>NW_015682118.1:0-210 GCF_001515625.1 Sinocyclocheilus rhinocerous
ACATGTGGTGAGAAAACACGAGACCTTCACGCTTAGGCTTACAGGGAACATTAAACATGATGACAGCAGCAGAGCGTCTCTGAAGAGGCGGTCTGCTTTTATTAATAGTATTTCACATCCGGAATAAAGCAATTTGAGGAGATACATCGACAAATGTCAAACACTGATAAATGGATTAATAATATCCTTAAATATCCCCTCTTAATGCCT
>NW_015682119.1:0-210 GCF_001515625.1 Sinocyclocheilus rhinocerous
ATTTATTAAAGCCATGTTTTAGAGACATGTACAAAGAAAATAGTGTTTCCACACTATCTTCAACTTGTAATGAACAACTTTGTGTTCTAAATGAAATAGATGTACATGTAACAGAGAAGCAGTAAGATCGAGGCCTTGTGTCTCGCGCCCGCTTTGTAGACAGATCAGAAAAAGCTCTACAGTACATCACAATCTCAGTTTAAACAATCT
>NW_015682120.1:0-210 GCF_001515625.1 Sinocyclocheilus rhinocerous
ATTCTGCATACTTCAGAGGGGAGGCTTCAAATACATCACATACACGCTTCACATGCTTGAAATGCTGTTCAATTCAAGCATTTCTAGATATATATGAAATACAAAACCGTGAAATGTAGATTTCACTGCTGTGTGTTATTCGGAGATGCTATTGCTTCAGTGGATGGATTGAGGGAGAAGGAAAATACTGACCTCTGCTCCTCTTCCATC
>NW_015682121.1:0-210 GCF_001515625.1 Sinocyclocheilus rhinocerous
TTTTCTCCCATCTTTCCGCCATTCTACCATCTAATCCACCATCTCCTTTATACTCATCTATCTTCTCATTTTCCCTATTTAAAAGATCCTTCATCTGTATCTCATATTCTTCCTCTTCAACATACCCTGCATTCAATATCCACGTCCCTCCTCCTACCTCCTCATGCCCCATCTTGATTCTGAACCTAACACTATCGTGATCACTTAAAC
>NW_015682122.1:0-210 GCF_001515625.1 Sinocyclocheilus rhinocerous
ATTTCCAAGCAATTAACATTGGCAAACATCAACAACACTTATTAACATCTTCCATATTACAGTCAACACTGAACAAACACAGTCCCTTAATTTGATCACCATTCTCTTCATTTAGCTCTGACAGACGCCTCTATTTTTGTTCCATTAACCCATGTGGGCGACTTTTTTTTTTTAGCGTAATAAGCTCTCTGGCAGGCTGTTTTTTAAATT
>NW_015682123.1:0-210 GCF_001515625.1 Sinocyclocheilus rhinocerous
ATTATATATATGAAAATCTGAACTACATGATTGTTTATATCATTGTGAATCATAAATTATATTATTACACAAATTATATTATCGCACAGCTCTATATAAAGATGGATATATATAACTAACTTTACCCATATACAGTAAATACAGTAAACTAATGTAAAATCGTACATACAATTAGACTTGTGCCGGTATTCGGTAATGCGATATATCACG
>NW_015682124.1:0-210 GCF_001515625.1 Sinocyclocheilus rhinocerous
TGACTGAATAAGTTCTTGTAATGGCTCACGTCGAGTGACAAAGGGACCGGCTGTAAAATCTGGATCTATGCTCGGTGCGGACCCATCTTCTACTTCATCATTCAATGTGGCCATTTTATATTTTCTGGAGAGGGGGACAACAATCTGTACTCATTAAGATTACATTTGCAAAAAAATAAATAAAATAACATTCACAAAACATCATTCAAA
>NW_015682125.1:0-210 GCF_001515625.1 Sinocyclocheilus rhinocerous
ATTTTTCATTTATTTATTTAGGTCACAGCTGTTTGTCTCTTACCTAGTTTGGAGTGTCCGAAGCAAAACACACAGCCGTCTGCTCCATTGACCACAGACTGGATGACCTCAGCCACAGTTCCCGCACAAACCTCTGCCTGCCAGGAAACATAGAACAGCCAATCAAATTCATGCACTGCAAAAACTAACTGAAAGAAAAAAAAAATGATA
>NW_015682126.1:0-210 GCF_001515625.1 Sinocyclocheilus rhinocerous
GCTATAGTACGCACTATTCCCATCCACGACACACTCGAATTAACTAATTTTGATTCATAACTACATGAAAAAGGTTAAAAGCGCATGGCTGTTCTGTGAGGGGAAAAATGAAGCCGTAAAAACCCGGTCCCTCTTCACTGTCAGTTTCTCTTTGGTGTTATATGGCTGTGTCTATTATAATACAGCTTATCTAATCTAAAAGGTCATCGG
>NW_015682127.1:0-210 GCF_001515625.1 Sinocyclocheilus rhinocerous
ATTTTATAAATCATTTTGGAATGTTTTAGGAGAAGACTTTTACAATGTAATTGGTGAATGTCTCAAAAAGGGTATTTTACCCAGCAGCTGTCAAAGGGCAGTATTATCACTTCTGCCTAAAACTGGTGACTTAGGGTTGTTAAAAAATTGGCGCCCTGTATCTTTAATGTGCCAAGATTATAAAATACTGTCTAAATGTTTAGCAAATAG
>NW_015682128.1:0-210 GCF_001515625.1 Sinocyclocheilus rhinocerous
CATACACTAACAGCCTTTCTCTCCTGATGTTGTTCCTTTCACAAAACAGAGTCTATAGAAATGGGTTAACTTTTGACAATTTTGGCTGTGTAAAACACCTGCACAGTGAACCAGTTTTTGTTTAGTTTTTTTGCTTATTTGAATATGCAAATTTTATACAAACTAATTTGCAAACTTTGGGGAGTCTCAAACCACAGTCAATTATTCACT
>NW_015682129.1:0-210 GCF_001515625.1 Sinocyclocheilus rhinocerous
TGCAGCTCACTTGTCTCTGGTTCCAGAAAACACTCAAACTGCATTTGAGAATGCTCAGGTTAACCCTGGAACTGAGAATGTTGTGCTTGAGCCAGTTAGGAGTACACGGGCTAGGCAGCCTCCTGTGTGGTTAAAAGACTATGTAGCAGAGTAAGGGAAAAGAAAAGAAGAGAGAATAAAGGAAACACTAGTGTAAGAATAGAGAAAGTA
>NW_015682130.1:0-210 GCF_001515625.1 Sinocyclocheilus rhinocerous
ATTTGTGAAAATGTATAACTCAAACAGTTTTATATATCTGTATCACTAACACAGGCTTGATTGACTTACTTGTTTATAACACATTGGTCTCTGGCCAAATTCTTCACCTTGTTACATTTGTGATGAAACAAGGTTACACTGAGGTTACACTCCTGGTCAAAAATGACTGGCCTAAAAAAATTGCTTATAAAACTCTTTTCATGCTACATT
>NW_015682131.1:0-210 GCF_001515625.1 Sinocyclocheilus rhinocerous
ACTTAATATCCTAGTGTTCATAACTTTGAGAGAACCTTAGCCAAAGTTCTGAGAATGCTCCTGTTAGCTGGAAATATTCATATTGAAACATTAATTACATCGATTTTTTTTCTCACATTGAATTATGTTTTTATCTCATATATTGCAGGCTATTGAAGCCAGTTATTGGATGTAAATAAAATAAAACCGCACTTGAAAACTAATATAATA
>NW_015682132.1:0-210 GCF_001515625.1 Sinocyclocheilus rhinocerous
ATTCGTGAATGAATCATTTGGTGCGATTTGCGAACCGATTTAAAAAGTTAATTGAAAAGAATCAGTTCGTTCTTGAATCAGACACTGCGTGTCGGAGCACGTGATATATTATAAAGAGTAACAATATGTTTTATGAAATGTAGTGAAGTAAAAAGTATGATCTTCTGCTTTGGAATGTAGTGAAGTAAAAGTAAAAGTTACTCAAAATAA
>NW_015682133.1:0-210 GCF_001515625.1 Sinocyclocheilus rhinocerous
ATTTGTTCATCTCTCAATCATCATTGTATTGCATTGCATTATATGCTTTGATCATCAAACTAAGCATTTAAATATCATCTTAATAAGACATGTTATTGGAGATATAGAGTGACGTAAGATCTCATTGATTTAAATTACAAGCATCAGAATGTCATCACTTTTTGTCCATATAAATATCAGCATCTGCACTAAATTGCATATTTGTGGTCA
>NW_015682134.1:0-210 GCF_001515625.1 Sinocyclocheilus rhinocerous
ATTGCAGTGTGTTTAATTTCAAGCTCCTGGACACCAAAGCACTGCCACTCTGTTTATTAAACCCAGACCATATCCGCGTAATCTTTTTATTGTTTTTTTTTTTCTTTTTGTTTTTCTTCATCTCTCTCTTGCACAACTGGACTTGCCACTGTTTATTGCGATAAGTCCTGCTAATGAACAAATGACCTGTCACCTGAAGCACTTAGAGCA
>NW_015682136.1:0-210 GCF_001515625.1 Sinocyclocheilus rhinocerous
ATTGTATTAGTTATGTTTTGCCCTGACCTGTGCTGTTATGACTGTAATGTTGTAGTATCCTATACTGGAGTGAAATTAGAGAAAATTTACTACAGTAATGGCTAAAGTCATTTGTCTATATTACTATAGTAGAATTACCACAGCGAATTACCAGTAATAAATTACTACAATTTACTGTAGTACCTTTACTATAGTATGGTTCAAAAACAC
>NW_015682137.1:0-210 GCF_001515625.1 Sinocyclocheilus rhinocerous
ATTGTCTCGGACCGTGGTCCTCAGTTCACTTCCCGAGTTTGGTCTACGTTCTGCCAACACTTCAACATTAACGTCAGTCTCACCTCTGGATACCACCCACAGTATAATGGCCAGGTCGAGAGATTAAACCAAAAGCTGACCCGCTTTCTGCGTGCCTATTGCCACCAGAATCAGAGCGACTGGAGTCGCTTCCTCCTGTGGGCGGAATAC
>NW_015682138.1:0-210 GCF_001515625.1 Sinocyclocheilus rhinocerous
ATTGGCTCAACCAATGGTGTGAGTTTGAGGCAGGGCTATTTATTCGCCTGACCAATTGCAAAAGGGGAACGTTATTTTGAAAACAGACATGATTTTTGCAATCCACTTTAGCACCACTAGTTAATCAGAAATGACACGCTTCACATTGGCAGTTCGACTCAGTAGATGTGCAGTACTTCTATTCTTTTATATTCATTTGAAATGAAATAT
>NW_015682139.1:0-210 GCF_001515625.1 Sinocyclocheilus rhinocerous
AACAAGTGCACTTACTTTCTCCTTATTAAACAATGCAAAAAAATTCAAAAAACATCATACACATGAAATTTTTTTTTTATGTGGAGCGAGTCACCTTATTGGGTGTCCTTTTTTTTAAAATTACATGTCCAGCCAAATACTAATTGCTTTATCTTCGCAACCACCCTTTTATCAGACACTTTGGCTTGTGGAATAAATTAATCATTGTCA
>NW_015682140.1:0-210 GCF_001515625.1 Sinocyclocheilus rhinocerous
TTTGTGTCCCACGGCAAACAAAGCAAACATGAGTAATGGTTAAAGGATTGCAGAAATGTTATTAATTTTAAGGGTTTAGTCTTGTTTAATATTATGTATTCTTCAAAACGAGTTGGCAGCTGAAATCACACAGAATAGAACGAAATGTTATTTCGTGTCACGTACATTTAATTTCACAATGCAATTGAAAACATAATGCCATTGATATGA
>NW_015682141.1:0-210 GCF_001515625.1 Sinocyclocheilus rhinocerous
ATTGTTCAGTAATAAATTCAATATAATAATTAAAATAAATGATGGGCTTTGTCAAAAATGAGAGCTTTAGTGCGGAAATGTTGTTTTGGAGAGGGTTGTTTTTTTTGTTTTGTTTTTTACCATTGCTGCACGGATCTTTTCAATTTCCAAGTGCTTTTCCAGATATTGAAACTCCTCCTCAGTTTCTCCAATTCTTCTGAGTGTGTTCAC
>NW_015682142.1:0-210 GCF_001515625.1 Sinocyclocheilus rhinocerous
ATGAAGTCCAACCACCCTTCCTGAAGACATAAAACACATCAATCTCTCCACTGCACAGCTGACTAATTTTCGGCCCACCACAAACTTCTAGTGCAGAACAGACTTTCGTCCCTGAAGCAACAACAAAAACTTTTCAGAAGATCACAACATCAAAAGCCCACACATTCTCTGACTAAGAAACGCCCAGGTATATTCTATCAAAGGGAATTG
>NW_015682143.1:0-210 GCF_001515625.1 Sinocyclocheilus rhinocerous
ATGAAGTTTGCACCAGGCATTTCTCAGTCTGCTAAGTCAACCTCTGTCTTCACAGATTTAACACTCCTGCACAGAAAGTGCACTCCTGTTATTCAAGAATCAGTCAAGTCAAATGTTGTCCCTCAGTCTATAAGGCCTGTTCCCGACTTGTCACCATCTGCCGGGCCAATTCCTGTCTCTGCTGAGATGACTAAGATCACTGCCTCTCCA
>NW_015682144.1:0-210 GCF_001515625.1 Sinocyclocheilus rhinocerous
AATGTTGTTTACAAATACATTGATTTAATCACATTGCATCACTACTGAATTGTATAAAACTGAAGCAACGATCGCTGACTCTCATGTCACTGGACATCGCCATCTCTGATTTTAAATAAATGACTTCAGGTGGTTTTGTCGCAACAAATCGATGTCAGTGTCAATGCCTTTCACTTGTGAATGGTTGTTTTGATTGTTCTGTCTAGTCCG
>NW_015682145.1:0-210 GCF_001515625.1 Sinocyclocheilus rhinocerous
ATGAGATGGGAGTTTTTCGACATACCCTAACTGTCTTGAACCGGAGTGCACGGAGTAAGCATGCGCATCGCAGAGCTAGACAAGACGAGCATTTGTGGTTAAAAAAAAAAGTGTATAAATATTATTTTTTTAAAAGAAAATGACCGATCGTTTTGCTAGATAAGGCCCTTATTCCTCGGCTGGGATCATTTAGAGCCCTTTGAAGCTACA
>NW_015682146.1:0-210 GCF_001515625.1 Sinocyclocheilus rhinocerous
ATGAATGGCAAACAGATGTGCTTGTACAGTGAACAAGAGCAATTTATCATTCAAACAAACCAAAAGTGCCCTTAAATCACTGTCAGATAATGCAGAGTTTCCCTGGGGCTTCACAAGTTGTTTATAATTTGTAAAATCAAATGCACAATTTAGCAAAATAAAGTTGCAATATAGCTTATAGCATTAAAGTTTAATACAGTTGCATGCCTA
>NW_015682147.1:0-210 GCF_001515625.1 Sinocyclocheilus rhinocerous
ATATATATATATATATATATATATATTATAACGGTTTACTGAGGTTTTCACACTTTTTATACCTTGTACTTCATTCACAATAATTAAGTGTTTTGTGTACAAACACTCATTTATATGATTTGAGAAAAATATTAAGTGTGATTTTTGGGGCTTAAAAATTAAACTGGTAATTTACATTTACATTTAGTCATTTAGCAGACGCTTTTATCC
>NW_015682148.1:0-210 GCF_001515625.1 Sinocyclocheilus rhinocerous
ATGCTGAACAACAGCTTTTTAAACAGGTAAGTCCCCTCCAACATGCGTAAATATGAACTAGATCAACGTTTTTCCCACGACAGGCGGCCGTGCAGGTTTAAATGCTTTCTATGAGCCAAACACAGAATGTAGAAACTAACTCACCTCATCTAAATACAGTATTCACAACCTTTCAACATGAAACCAAGAAATGAGACCTACACTTTCCCT
>NW_015682149.1:0-209 GCF_001515625.1 Sinocyclocheilus rhinocerous
CAAAGACTTCCTACACAAGGACAGGGATGATGTCAATGTAGAAATTGTTTTTCTCCATAAGTAAGTATAAAAGTGGAATTAAATGGACTTTTCATCTGCACAAAAGATTCGTTGTGAAGAACACTTCTGCTGCTCTGTTTTATGAGTGAACGTCTTCGTCTCACAGTGCCATTGTGTGTGTGTGTGTGTGTGTGTGTGTGTGTGTGTGT
>NW_015682150.1:0-210 GCF_001515625.1 Sinocyclocheilus rhinocerous
AATAATGTTCTTTTTAGCAGCATCATATGACCCCTTTAACAGTAATAAATCTAATAACGTTGTTTAATTTTCATCTCTAATTTTGACAAAATAGTGTATTATTTTATAGATGTTGTATTATATTATTTATATTTATGTTTTAATAAATAATAAATTTGCATTGGTTAGGGATGCACAATATTTTATTTATTTTAAATTTATCGATATTGG
>NW_015682151.1:0-210 GCF_001515625.1 Sinocyclocheilus rhinocerous
ATGTAATGGATTACGGTACTGACTATAATTTTTGTCATGTAATTTAGAATCAGTAACGGATTACAATTTATAAGTAAAGTCTACCCAGCTCTGCATGTAGAGCAGTCCGCAATAACATTTTGTCTCCTTTTTTTTTTTTAATACATTTTAAGTCTCGTCTTTATGGTCAACGAAATTGCATGTTGATATAGTCATAGTTATCATTTATTT
>NW_015682152.1:0-210 GCF_001515625.1 Sinocyclocheilus rhinocerous
ATGGCACGCCGCGCTCCGCCCGGCAGTGTTTACCGTGCAGGTTTCACTCTCCTCGTCACTGCCCGGTTTGACGCTCCACTCAATGTTCCGCTCTATGAATGTGCTCGTGTACCAGAAAAGCAAAGCCCTCTCAAATAACACGCTGACAGGAAATTTCAATGTAGAATACTTGTTCCTGTTTGCAGTAGCGCTACTGTGCTGTAACATGCT
>NW_015682153.1:0-210 GCF_001515625.1 Sinocyclocheilus rhinocerous
ATGTCTCTACATTCTAGTTGCATTATAGGGGAGTGATATGCATACTCTTATGCTCTAAAAGACTTTTTAAATAATTGCAAATGTTGATGACAAGACAATTTATACAAGTAACAGTTAAAAGGTGTGTTAAAACATGCATGATTTTCCTTGTGGAAGTGTGTACAGACATGGGAAAATGTGTGTCAGCATCCATCATCACTGTAGAATGAC
>NW_015682154.1:0-210 GCF_001515625.1 Sinocyclocheilus rhinocerous
ATGTGTATTTATAATTACATTTTATTTATTTATCTTATAATTTTACTTTAATTATTTTGCAATTTCTTTTAATTTATTTATTCAACTGATTTTAGAATTTCATTTTATTTCATTTTTACAATTTCTTTTTATTCATTTGTTTTATAATTAAATTTTATTCGTGTCTATTTATAATTACATTTTATTTATTTATCTTATAATTTTATTTTA
>NW_015682155.1:0-210 GCF_001515625.1 Sinocyclocheilus rhinocerous
CTCCAACGGTGCATTTTGACAGCAGAGTCAGCAGAGAAAAGATACCAAAAGATAAAGATGTCAGCTGTGTGGACTCTATTGTAGTGCTGGTTTGACAACATGTACATTAATCATGAATATTAAATAAAATCCCAAAATCAATATTTTATGTGATGAGTAAACAAAACTTCACTTAACATTATGTTTAGCATGCTTCAAAAATCACAATAG
>NW_015682156.1:0-210 GCF_001515625.1 Sinocyclocheilus rhinocerous
ATGGAGATGTAGACTGAAATCATATTTCTTTTTCTCTCTAAATAACTATTGTTTTTATTAAACACCTGGAATCACAAAATGCATCACGGCTAATTGCTTTTATAAATCAGCACTCCCATTTTCTGCTAATATATCAATAAGTCACATTTATTTTTATAGCGGTTTATACAATATAGACTGTTTCAAAGCAGCTTGACATGAATAAACAGG
>NW_015682157.1:0-210 GCF_001515625.1 Sinocyclocheilus rhinocerous
ATGCTACGTAGACAAGACACAAAGCTTCAGGACCTCAGACTAGCTATTTGTCTGTCATGGTGGCCGGCAGAAGGGGAACGGCGTCTCTAAGCAGAGGATGGCCCACTGGTTAGTGGATATCATCACCCTGGCTTATCAGGCACAGGGTGTGCCCTGTCCGTTCAGTTTGTGAGCTCACTTTACTAGAAGTGTTGCATCCTCCTGTGCGCT
>NW_015682158.1:0-210 GCF_001515625.1 Sinocyclocheilus rhinocerous
ATGGGTAATGTAGTTTTCACCACAAATTCAGATTTTAGATATGATTTGTTAAGAAATGAGTTGAAATAATGTAAATGAACAGCTTATACAAAATAATATACAACTTCTTAGCTCACAGTACATCTGTCTTTAAAGGTTTATGAGTTATTGCTAAAAATCCCTAAAGGAAAAAAAAGAATGTAGTTTTTACTTCCGGAATCTGACTATAAT
>NW_015682159.1:0-210 GCF_001515625.1 Sinocyclocheilus rhinocerous
GACACTGAAGACTGGAGTAATGATGCTGAAAATACAGCTGTGCATTTTGTTTTGTATTTTGGATCAAATAAATGCAGGCTTGATTAGCATAATAAGAGATTTCTTTGAGAAACTTTAAAAATAGTAATGTTGACCAGTACCAAAACTTTTGACCAGTACTGTAACGTTACTTATGTATGAGAACAGAAAAATGGCTAGCAGAAGGTAGAA
>NW_015682160.1:0-210 GCF_001515625.1 Sinocyclocheilus rhinocerous
GAGCGTGTTAGTAATATGCGCCTATAGGCGGGTGCACAACATGCGTACACTTTGCTTATTACACACACAGGGATGGGCAGCAGCACAAACATTTTTAAAAATGAAAAATTTAAGGATTAAAACGTAAAAGATTATTATTGTGTATATAAATATAAAAATGGCTATATGTCATAATGGATAGTCTTTGCATGTATCAGAATTACGCGCATG
>NW_015682161.1:0-210 GCF_001515625.1 Sinocyclocheilus rhinocerous
CTTAAATACTGTAATTCTGTGTACATGTGTATATTTATCGGGATCAGGCGCTTCGGATGTCAATCAGCTCGAGAAGCGAGCAGAGAAAAAGGTTCTCCTCAGAAAACGCAGAAGTAAAGATGTGCGTTTTAGATGTTTAATTACTATTTGGAACATTGGGATCGTTAGAAGAGGGCTTAATGAACTCATTTTTGTGAAAACCTCAAATTC
>NW_015682162.1:0-210 GCF_001515625.1 Sinocyclocheilus rhinocerous
TCTTAACATTGCATAAACCAACTTTCTCTCACTGGGAAAGAAGCTATGCAGCATATGTGGGCTTGCTTTCTCTTCATTTGCTCAGAAACACTAACACAGCATTAGTGCTCATTTCTATGCATAGAGCTTCAATGCACAGCCTGCTTAGTTTAGAGCTTCTGCTCCAAACTAAGCAGGCTGTGCATTGAAGCTCTAACATGACTTGCTGTG
>NW_015682163.1:0-210 GCF_001515625.1 Sinocyclocheilus rhinocerous
ACAAGACTAACGTTAACATGGAATAGTGTCATAAAGAGCTTACTGACCTTTTAATGCTGATATTTCCACTTAATATTCACTTTTTATCAAACATTTTAAGATTGCCCCCTATTGATGAGAATAACAAAACAATAAAACGCCCTTCCATGCAGAGTTCACTTCTTAAAGGGATAGTTCACCCAAAAATCAAGATATTTTGAAAAATGTCTC
>NW_015682164.1:0-210 GCF_001515625.1 Sinocyclocheilus rhinocerous
AGAAAATTTAAGTTTCTACATTATATTTAGTAATAGCTTATCAGTAGTGACTATCTCAAGTTGATGTCCATATAATTGTCCTCATTATTGAAATAAGTCCTGGTTTGTACGTTTTTCTTTTTTTTTCAGATCATATAGATCAGAAATTACCTGAATTCCCTGATCTAATTGTCCCTTTGATGAAATTAAACTAAAAGAAATGATGGCAAG
>NW_015682165.1:0-210 GCF_001515625.1 Sinocyclocheilus rhinocerous
ATACAGTTGGCTATGTGTAAAGAACTTAGAACATCATACGCAAATTAATGTATACATTTCTAGAAGATTATATATGGAAGTATTAATTTAAGTGGATTCCCTGCAGAGACTTTTACTGAAGCATTGCTTTTCATTTCAAGAGGGTTACATTTTGAGCAGAAATGGCATGTTGTATTAAATGTATTATTGTCACGTTCTGTGTGTTTTTTT
>NW_015682166.1:0-210 GCF_001515625.1 Sinocyclocheilus rhinocerous
AGAAGAAATTTGTACATGTTTGAAACAACTTGTGTGTGAGTAAATTACAACATTTCCTTTGTGGGTGAAATATCCCTTTAATTAGAAAGTAACTGCTTTTTCTTGTAAACATATCTAACACTGTAGAACTGTATTCACTATAGAACAGTGAATAATAGGAACATAATTTGTTGGTCACTTTTTCTTGCCTATTTTCTTCCTAGCAAAACA
>NW_015682167.1:0-210 GCF_001515625.1 Sinocyclocheilus rhinocerous
AGACAATGGACCCCCCCCCCCCAGCATTTGAGAGCAGAGAATACTGCTTATTTTCTCAAGATTTTGATACCTTATTTTATTTACTTGGTGTTATTTTTTCATTCCGATTTGTCTGGGTGGTTAATAACAAATTTTTCTGTTGGTCAATATCAAATCATATTGAAAATGAAAATCCTTGAATCACCCCTAGTAAGGGGCATGACATTTCCC
>NW_015682168.1:0-210 GCF_001515625.1 Sinocyclocheilus rhinocerous
AGACACGCAAACAGCCAAATCCTTCTTTAACACAGCAGCTCTTGATGAATGACTGGGGACAGCGCCGTTGCCAGGATCCAATACTGGCCAAGTCCATGGAAAGGAAAAGAGCAGGTCTTTTGTTGCATTCGAGCACAAAAACAAAGCGGCTTTGCTTTTAAAGCACAGTGTATCTCCTCTTTGAAGCCCTCTGACATCCTCATTAACTCA
>NW_015682169.1:0-210 GCF_001515625.1 Sinocyclocheilus rhinocerous
CAAATCCATCATTAAGATGTTTTTAACTTCAAACTGTTGCTTCCGACTATAATAATCCGAGTCCATAATCCTTAATAACGCTTCCTCCAGTTAAAAAGTTATCTGGTCTGAATCAGGAGAGAAATCTGCACAGTTCAAACACAGTTTACAAGCAAAAACAGTCCGAAACAGCTCTAAACAAATATGTGGGTGGATTTTGATGTGAGAGAC
>NW_015682170.1:0-210 GCF_001515625.1 Sinocyclocheilus rhinocerous
AATTTAAGGGGGTCTGAATACTTTCCGTACCCACTGTATATGGGGAAAGAAAACTGCTACAATGATCCATAACACATCAGTAGGAAAGATTTGGTTTGGATTATCCTGATTTCCACATGACTACACAGCACAGAGGTGTTTACCATTTATTCTAGTAAATCACAAAATATTTTAAGCTAAAGTTGTTCTGTATTAGAATAAATCAAAAAT
>NW_015682171.1:0-210 GCF_001515625.1 Sinocyclocheilus rhinocerous
AAACAACATGATGACAGTGTTTCCCTTTTTAGGTGAGCTGTCCCTGTAATGGCAGGTTGAATTTGTGACAGCTTACCCCTTAAAGTATGTCTTTTTTCATGAACAGTAAGGTTAGAAATGTATAAGAATTTTTGTAGCCAAAACTTTAAGGAATGTGCTGAAAAAAAATTGATGTTGCTAAAAAGAACATTATTTTGTGTATTTGGTGTA
>NW_015682172.1:0-210 GCF_001515625.1 Sinocyclocheilus rhinocerous
AGATATATTATAAATAATGCTAACATTTCTTTAAAGACATTGAATGAACACCATCTATTAGTAATTAGGTCAAAAATATGACAAACACCCAAATAATATACCTGTGATGACTGAATATTCAGCAGCCCATTTGTCCTATGATCTTTCAAAAATATGCTTATCTTGTTTTGACTTCTTATTATCAATATTAAAAATGGTTGTGATGTCAAA
>NW_015682173.1:0-210 GCF_001515625.1 Sinocyclocheilus rhinocerous
AGATTTGTTAGCTGGAATGTCAAAGGCCTAAATGGCCCAACCAAAAGGGGCAGAATTTTTGCTTATTTAAAAAATTTTTAATCTGAAATAATATATTTACAGGAAACCCACCTACGATTTCTGATCATCTCAGAATTAGAAAATCATGTGCGGGACAAATTTTTCTCTCTAATTTCAACTCTAAGGCAAGGGGCACTGCCATATTGATAC
>NW_015682174.1:0-210 GCF_001515625.1 Sinocyclocheilus rhinocerous
ATTGTATCATCATTGCATGAATGTATCATGATTTCCAGAAAAATATTAAGCAGCATATAATATAATTAACAAAAGTCATTATTAACAACTGTGTACCACCAATAATAGATAATTAAGCAGCAAATCAGCATATTAGAATGATTTCTTAATTAATTAAATAAATCCTTATTAAATCCCTTTTTTTTAATTGCAGCCTTGGTAAGGATAAAA
>NW_015682175.1:0-210 GCF_001515625.1 Sinocyclocheilus rhinocerous
AATATATAGTAAAATGTAATTTATTCCTGTGATGCAAAGCTGAATCTTATTATTGTCAATGTTCAAAACAGAAAATGGTGATACATTTTTTCAGAAGTCTATGTCAGAGTCATGTCGTGACCGACGAATTGGGATCCCTACCATAGCGCCATGGATGCTGCCCCGTCCAGTGTCCTGTGCGAGCCACCTGTGCCCCTTTTTGGTGTAGGC
>NW_015682176.1:0-210 GCF_001515625.1 Sinocyclocheilus rhinocerous
AGATGCATGGCTGGATTTTCTCGTGTTTAAGGTAAGTTTGCCTTTTTGTTTTAGATTTCTGATTTGCAATACTTTGGTCCGTGTGCATTTTCGATAGTTTGATTCTTGTTTGCTTGACTCATACTGTACATTGACGTTCATATTAATCACATAATCTCATTAAACTTAACTTGCGTGCGTTCACAGTGAGTGATATTTCAGCGAAAATGT
>NW_015682177.1:0-210 GCF_001515625.1 Sinocyclocheilus rhinocerous
ACTCACTTCTGTGAGATGCTGTATATATATATATATATATATATATATGAGCGGTAGAGGAAACACAATTGGACATTTTGCAAAGCATTATTTATTTGATATTTCTCAGCAAGCACACTAGTAGTAACTCCAGCCTCAATGGTCTTGAGTGAGGCAGAGCCATTTCTGAGGAACTTCATATGTGGCTCTATCTCCTCTATTCTCATCATA
>NW_015682178.1:0-210 GCF_001515625.1 Sinocyclocheilus rhinocerous
CTCTGGAGAAGTTTCTGGACAGTGCTCCTCACTCTTCTCACAGCCGTGTGAAGGGACTGAGAAGTGTCTGAGAAATAATCTAACAGCTGCTAAAGTGATTCAGGCGAGAGCAGTGAGTGATTTTCTCTTTGTCTTCTGTTGTTTGATTCACATTTACAGCACAGACAGCAGCAGCACATACTGCACAGCACTTTAATTCACAGATACACT
>NW_015682179.1:0-210 GCF_001515625.1 Sinocyclocheilus rhinocerous
TAAGCAAAAATGACTTTAGATAAACATAACATTTGTGTTTCTTTTGTTGTTGTTGTTGTATGTTTGTTTCCGAAGAGAGAGAAAAATGAGGCTAAGGCAGATGAGAAAAAGTAACGCAAAAGTAACATAACACATTACTTTCCATAAAAAAGTAACTAAGTAAAGTAATTAGTTACTTTTTTAGGAAGTAACGCAATATTGTAATTCATT
>NW_015682180.1:0-210 GCF_001515625.1 Sinocyclocheilus rhinocerous
AGATGAGCCATTTAGAAAGCTGGCATAATTTTTGCAGAATCTAAGTGTAATTCAACAGGCCACAAAAAAATTGACATTCTTCCTTTTTAAATATGGCACTATAAAGATGATAAACACAAAATTATTTATTATCTTATTCTTGGTATTACATTTACATTTAGACAATTAGCAGACGCTTTTATCCAAAGCGACTAATAACAGAATCAAACA
>NW_015682181.1:0-210 GCF_001515625.1 Sinocyclocheilus rhinocerous
GATAAGTCCCAAGAAGGAACTCGTGCTGGGCGGGAAGGCCTAAGCAGTCTCGAACCCTGCATGAAATGGGAGACCAGGGGGTGGCGACCAACCGAAACACCTCCCACGAGTGCATGTCCCGTCGATATGGCCGCCACGTACACCTTGAGAGTGGCGGGGGTAACTCCCTCAGAGAAACGACTTTGAAGAAACTCCAGTACTGAACCGATG
>NW_015682182.1:0-210 GCF_001515625.1 Sinocyclocheilus rhinocerous
AGCAAACAAAACAAAATTTTACTCTCAAACAGCTCTTATTTTCAACACTCGGGCTCGTTTCTAAACCATGTGGTGTTCTTGTGTGTTTACAGTGCAGATGAGCTGCTGCTGACAGAGATGGTGTTTAACGGGCTGTTCAACGACCTGACGGCGGAGCAGGCCACCGCGCTCCTCAGCTGCTTTGTCTTCCAGGAAAACGTAAGGCCAAAA
>NW_015682183.1:0-210 GCF_001515625.1 Sinocyclocheilus rhinocerous
AGCATAAAAATGATTTTATTTAATTTTATTTTAAATTATTTTATTTTTATTTTATTAGGCTAATTTTGCTTGTTGACTCATTTCATTTTTTTCTTTTGTATATTCATGACATTAGGTTTAACCTGCTGTAATATTTTGTAGGAATGTTTTGGTTCATTTATTATTATTTATATATTATTCATATTATTATTCATAGACATTTCAATACAG
>NW_015682184.1:0-210 GCF_001515625.1 Sinocyclocheilus rhinocerous
AGCACTGTAGTTTTTATTGTATGGTGCAAAAATATAATTCAATCAGTGCAATACAATGATAATTGAGCAATGAGAAAATAAACGTTCCTCAAAAGTCTGATGTATCATATTTGATACTCAATTTTAACATTATTTTTCTAAATGATGTATAGATAATCAAGTAAGCCTAAGTTGCTTCAGTCCAGTGAGTGTTCATCTTGAAATATTACT
>NW_015682185.1:0-210 GCF_001515625.1 Sinocyclocheilus rhinocerous
AGCATAAATTCATAAAGTTGCATACCTGCAAACCAGCCTGAACCGTCATCATTAGTTAAAAGAGAGATTCACGTCCACATTCTGAAAGAGAGACAGATAAAACGCTGTTAAAACAAAGACGCACATCAGCTCAGACATGCCAGTTGTTTCCTGTGAACACAAACACATACAGTTTACTCCACTTAAACCCTGTCTGTCCCATCGCAGGAT
>NW_015682186.1:0-210 GCF_001515625.1 Sinocyclocheilus rhinocerous
AACCTTCATGTATCAACCCATAATCTAACCATGAGCTCTACTCTTGAGCACAACACAAACAAACTCTTTTAAATATCAAGCATAACAGCATTAAACACTGACAGGTCTTTCTCTTTACTAAAATACATATACAAAGCTTCATTTGAACTTTTACTCTCCTTACACAGTGCTATGCAAAGCATGCTGGGAACTAAAAATACATTTATCAAA
>NW_015682187.1:0-210 GCF_001515625.1 Sinocyclocheilus rhinocerous
AGCCTACAACAATTAATTTGTAGCCTATTTTACAAATGGGAATACGAGTTCATTTTTTACATTCAAGCCACCCGTAAATGTATAGTGAAAAGTTATTCTGGAATGCAAAAAAGTACATTTTAAAGCTATTTTTTTAAAGCATTTGCTGCATGAAAAAAATAAAATAAAATAGGCCAATAAATAATTCACATATCAGACAAAATTGCGTTG
>NW_015682188.1:0-210 GCF_001515625.1 Sinocyclocheilus rhinocerous
ATTCAAATGTGTGTTTGTATCAGTGAATCTTCGCTTATGTGTGTCGTCAGACTTTCTCGTAGAACACACAGTAAAATAGCTCAGCTCTTTGTGGTTTCCCGCTTTTTCACACATACAGTTCATACAGACATAGAAATAAGATGCTTATATTCAAGCAAAATTTTGTTCAATTTTTAATACAGAAATAGTAACTGAGAAACATAATATTAC
>NW_015682189.1:0-210 GCF_001515625.1 Sinocyclocheilus rhinocerous
ACACCAAATACACAAAATAATGTTCTTTTTAGCAACATCATATGCTCTGCTTGTCTGTACATAGTATGTTTTATTAATAATGTGTTTACTGAGTTTGGTCTTTTAAAATACTGTCTTAACACATTAAGCCACATGAAGCGTTTTCCTTATAACGTTTTACTATGGACAATGCTTAAAGGGGTCATATGATGCTATTTTAAAGATCATTAT
>NW_015682190.1:0-210 GCF_001515625.1 Sinocyclocheilus rhinocerous
AGCTTCTCAATTCAACATTGTATTAGCATTGGTTTTATCCTCTATCGTTATGGGTTTTGCAGTAATGTTACCAACATACAGCATGTAAAAATACAATTTAATAACCTGACTTCTGCTATTTTGCAATTTTCCAAGCATGAAAATGAAACCAAAAAAATGCCATATTATATATATATATAGGTTTGTAATCGTTGATTAATTCATATATAT
>NW_015682191.1:0-210 GCF_001515625.1 Sinocyclocheilus rhinocerous
GGCTAAAAGTTCCTTCTAATGTGGAAATTTAGGAGTAGGAGCAAACATTAGGGGTGGCCTGCTCCTAATTTTAGGATTTGTAACGTTTTCACCCAAGGGTAATTCACCAAACTGAAAGTAGCTCCTGATCTCCCCTTATGCAAAGAAAATATATTTCCTAATATTTAAATGATCAATATATTAAACGACATAATGGTATATTAGAAATTA
>NW_015682192.1:0-210 GCF_001515625.1 Sinocyclocheilus rhinocerous
AGCCATGATAAAAGTTGCTAGGCAATTCAGTCAAAAGTACAAAGGTAGCACTCTGATATGCAGCATTAATGTTACATAAAATATAACGTGATGAAATTTTGCCCTTAGCTAAAACTGTTTGCTCTGGAACAAATAATAGATTAATTAGACCAAAGACTGCCTGTTAGATATACCCAAAACGAATTATATCTCATGTTTAACCACTATAGA
>NW_015682193.1:0-210 GCF_001515625.1 Sinocyclocheilus rhinocerous
AGCCTATGGAAAAATCCCATTGGCTTTTTGTCGAGGGAACCAGTGGCGATGCTAACAGCCGATCCGCATACAAAGTGATGTCATAGTTCCCCCACTCTATAGAGAATGGGAATGTGTCGTCACAGCGACAATGCATTCTGTGAATTTAGGTCACAGGAGCTACAACGGAGACTGGATAATATAGTGAATGTAGACGTTTGATATTATTTA
>NW_015682194.1:0-210 GCF_001515625.1 Sinocyclocheilus rhinocerous
AGCTTTCGGCATGGATGACGGAGGCGCAGATCCCGGGTAGACAGCCACACCTTCTTCCCTGGCTGGTATGATGGGGTATCGGAGCGTCGGACATCTGCAAAGGTCTTGTGCCTCCGCACAGCGCGCTGAAGGTGGATGTGAACTGAGTCCCACACTCTCTCGCTAGCTTGGAACCAGTGGTCCTCAGCTGGAACCTCATTGGAAGGGAGT
>NW_015682195.1:0-210 GCF_001515625.1 Sinocyclocheilus rhinocerous
AGCTGGACTGGCACACTCACCTGGGGCAAATGAGGGCATTTGATCCTACTGGGCCGGTGTCCCGCTCTCGCCTCAGGTGCCAGCCTGAAGTTGAAGAGCGCCTGCAGGGCACACAGAGCCGCCTGCCTCTTTGCCTGCTTCTTACTGCGACCTGAGCCCTCGAATATCCTGCCATCCACTCGAACGGCCATGACGAAGCTGCGGTGTGCC
>NW_015682196.1:0-210 GCF_001515625.1 Sinocyclocheilus rhinocerous
AGTACTAAAGTGGTAGCATCTACAAGGCAGTTTTAAGTAAAAACATGATTTAATATGACGAAATAAACTTAACCACATTAGGCTATACCAACAAAAGTCAGGCCAGGTAGAAAGGTTTCAACTGAACATTCCTTGTGAAACAATTACAGCAGGAAAAAAAAAAAAATATCATTAAAAATTTTACAATTACACAGTGAATGCAGAAGTATT
>NW_015682197.1:0-210 GCF_001515625.1 Sinocyclocheilus rhinocerous
AAACAGTCCCTCAGAGAGCGGCTCAGAAGAGAGGGGCGGGGTCAGAAGAGCTCATTAACATTTAAAGGAAAATGGTACAAAGCGGCTTGCTCCGAAAAGAGCTGTTTTTGACAGGGTAAAAAATGGTGAAACGCGCATGTTCAGAAATGTCTGTGATGAGTTTTGTGCCATCTAGTACACTAGAAGAAAATAAAATCAAATGTGTTTTTT
>NW_015682198.1:0-210 GCF_001515625.1 Sinocyclocheilus rhinocerous
CTCTATAAACAATGGCATTTGCTTTTAGCACAGAACTTTAAGACAGAACTAATTATGATTTAAGTGTCCAAATAATGTTAAGGTCAGAGTATTAAATATTGCATTAACATCGATGGACTCTGCTGAATTTAAGTGGGCTTGTTTGGGGTCAGAGGTCACGGGAGCTCCAGCACCTGATTCCGTCCTGCTGCTCTCTGAGGGTCAGAGATG
>NW_015682199.1:0-210 GCF_001515625.1 Sinocyclocheilus rhinocerous
TCCACTGGCAGAGCATTCCAACAATAACTCGTACAGGTGAGCCGCGAGTAGAGCTCCATGATTAATCATTAAAAGATCGCGATCTCGATTCAAACACACATGCGATCTGATTTCTAAGTGACAACGATTCGCCTGTGTCTATTAAACCTTTGAAAAATAATCCCGGAATATTAAAATCTGTATTTGCACTGACGCTGACAGAGAGAGCAG
>NW_015682200.1:0-210 GCF_001515625.1 Sinocyclocheilus rhinocerous
TGACTCCTCTGGAAAGCAAATGATGGTAACCTAAACGGGTGGGGATGGGACAGCGGTTCAAAATTTTTATACCACTAAAAAAAATTTTTTCAGTCTGTCAAGAAGTATAACCCCTGCTGGACATCGTGTCAGGGCTCGGGGGGGACCCACATCATCCCCACAACTCTCACTCATATCGCAGAGATCTGGCTGGGATTGAACCAGCAACCT
>NW_015682201.1:0-210 GCF_001515625.1 Sinocyclocheilus rhinocerous
AGTTACCGAGTGCAGGAGTGAGCAGCAGTTCTCATAGCCACCAAATTGGTGCATTTCTTAAGTGAAATAAAGGTTTGTATAAGTTTTATTTGATCTATTAAGTCATTATTGATCTGTATGCAATACACTTGCAAGGCATCAGCGTTTTCATGAGGCAAAATAACTGATGCGACACTCCTTTAGGTGACTTCTGTCATATCCCTGTATGTT
>NW_015682202.1:0-210 GCF_001515625.1 Sinocyclocheilus rhinocerous
CTAATGGTTAGAGAGTTGGACTTGTAACCTGTAGGTTGCAAGTTCGAGTCTCATTACCGGCATGAAATGTAGGTGGGGTGAGTGAATGACCAGCACTCTCTTCCACCCTCAGTAACCCCAACTGAGGTGCCCTTGAGCAAGGTACTGAACCCCCAATTGCTCCAAGGGCGGCGCAGCAAAATGGCTGCTCACTGCTCAAGGTGTGTGCTC
>NW_015682203.1:0-210 GCF_001515625.1 Sinocyclocheilus rhinocerous
AGTCAGAATTATGATATAAAATGTCATAATTATGACATAAAATCGAAACCTAGCATACTAAGTCATAATTATGAGATAAAAAGTTGCCATTATGACATACTAAGTCGTAATTGTGAGACAAGAAGTCATAAGATAAAAAGTTGTGATTATAACACATAAAGTTGGAATTATGAGATAAAAAGTGAAAATTGACAGACTAAGTCATAATTA
>NW_015682204.1:0-210 GCF_001515625.1 Sinocyclocheilus rhinocerous
ACTCTCCAGGAATTTTTCAATGCAGTTGCCAGAGAATTTTTTCCCCCCAAAAAAAAGTTATTTTAAACGCCTTTTAAATCATTTTTCTGATATCTAAGCTGACAGCAGTGAATGGGGTCAGTTACGCCAGACTCTCTCATGAATACTAACACTGTCAGAGTACACAGACAATCCTGTGTGTACATGTTTTAAAGCACAAGATTCAATGAA
>NW_015682205.1:0-210 GCF_001515625.1 Sinocyclocheilus rhinocerous
AGTTCACCCAAAAAATTCCGTCATTTATTCAATGCCATATCATTCTAAACTGGCATGCATTTTTTTCTGTAGAACCTACAAGGCGTTATTTATCCAAGCCTTCAAAAAATGAAGGTACAAACTCAGTACTTTGTTTAATTTTTAATTTAATTTGTTAAAGGGTACACAGGCAGCATATTTAAATTCTAAGCAAACAGAAGAGCCTTATGT
>NW_015682206.1:0-210 GCF_001515625.1 Sinocyclocheilus rhinocerous
AGACGGTGCGAATGCAACCTGGAAAATGGCCCTTGGGGAAAATTTACTTGTCGGGGGACCGCCCAGATGGCTAGTTCCTGTAACTGAGTTCCTATCTGAGTCCCTACCTGGTGCGAAAGCCCCTATGGATAAATCAACCACTGCTGTTTTCTGAAGGTCTGATTCTGTGTTTGTGGGCCAACCATGTGCATATGTCCTCTACTCCTGTTG
>NW_015682207.1:0-210 GCF_001515625.1 Sinocyclocheilus rhinocerous
TATCACAAGTCTATTTGCTTTGTGATTTTAGGTCATTCCCATAATGTTTCAACTAGCCCAGTTCTCTTGCTAACAGAGGTGTCAGCACTCTGAGAATACCAGGAGCTCAGAGAGTTGTGGGCAAAACTGAATAGGTGGGACTTGTATGAACATCTACCTAAAATCACAGGAAGAGGAAACAGGATGCGTGGAGGGACATGACCCTCATTG
>NW_015682208.1:0-210 GCF_001515625.1 Sinocyclocheilus rhinocerous
AACAAGAATTGTAAAATATTTAATTTAATTCGTTATTTAATCTGTTTTAAAGAGATCTCGAGTCTGTCAAAGGAAATACTATGTTTTGGACCATGAACTATGATAATACCATAGTACTCTTTGAAGTTCTGTGTTGTATACAGTTTAAATGTCATGATATATGAATAGGGCAGACCTTTAGCACCATGGTGTGTAGCAAATTACGTTACC
>NW_015682209.1:0-210 GCF_001515625.1 Sinocyclocheilus rhinocerous
ATATACTAAAATTAAAAACATAAAAATAAAAATTTCATATAAATAAAATAAAATAAAACAAAAAACTTTTTTTTATTTCAACTAATGTGTAAGGCAACATTTCTCATTTATGTTAGTTTAACTTGATGTACTACAATAACAAAAAATAAAACAGAAATACAAATTTATAAAAAAGAATATATAGAAAGAATAAAAATGACAAAAACACTC
>NW_015682210.1:0-210 GCF_001515625.1 Sinocyclocheilus rhinocerous
TGATATTCCTCCTGTATAAACCTTCCTCTGTTTTTTCTGTGGACATTCTGTGTGCAGTGACATTCTCCACTTGTTCTGTCATCATACTGTTAACTCATATCTCTGCATGGCTTTGATACTTTTCAATGTTTTACATGATCATTTTTTTTTCTGTTCCAACACACAGAAATTGCATGAGTTGTAATTTATGAGTTTGCCCCTTCTATTTGA
>NW_015682211.1:0-210 GCF_001515625.1 Sinocyclocheilus rhinocerous
CCAATTCAGCATTTATCTGACTTAATGAGACAGTGTGCAAAAAATGTAATGCCTGGATAACTCTGGTAATCACAAGAGGCACCACACCCTCCAGAAAATCGTGCATTAAGTCAGGGGGGAAGTTTTTTGTTACATCAAAGTAGTCCAGCTCAGTGAAAGGACACTCACTGACCACACCATATGTCTGTTTGGATATTCCAGCACTTTCCC
>NW_015682212.1:0-210 GCF_001515625.1 Sinocyclocheilus rhinocerous
AGTGACCAATATATTGCCTAGTCCAATATATCGGCCGATATTTGGAATTTATTTCATTTTCAAATTATTTAGTTCTAATTTAGAAGTTTTGTTTTTTTTGCAGCACTTATTATTTACTATCTTTAAATAAAATAGTATGAAATAATATATCGGCCATCAGCCACTTTTTTTTCTCCAAGATATCGATATCAGCCATCAAAAAACACACAT
>NW_015682213.1:0-210 GCF_001515625.1 Sinocyclocheilus rhinocerous
AGGAACAAAAATGCATCTATTGCATTGCTCCAAAAAAGAAAAGGGGAAAAAAAAACTTTTGAACCTTTATTTTTACTTTGTATACTTAGAGTGCTCATCATTGCAAGTAATAAAATGTTTGTTCATAATTGATCAATATATATTTTTTTTTATTTGATCCACTTTGAAAATATTTTTCCTTTCAATTCAATCAATTCCTAATGGATAAAC
>NW_015682214.1:0-210 GCF_001515625.1 Sinocyclocheilus rhinocerous
AGTTTATACAGTTATTGCAGATATTGTGGGAATAAAAAATACTTCAGACACTAAAACCAATGCTTTTGTATATTTCAATAGAAATAAATATATGCAGTTTCATTTTACAGTGGCACAAGGTCATGTGACCACTTTAGTGACTTGTGAACTTCGCCAATGACTAAGCTGTTATTAACCCTTCACTGATGTCTGGGGTGTGGTGGAAATATG
>NW_015682215.1:0-210 GCF_001515625.1 Sinocyclocheilus rhinocerous
AACTGTCTGGTCGTCTTACTGGTTGTTAGTTGTATGTTTTTTTTTATTTGACTTTTGATAAGTGATTGGTGATTTTGGTAGCACTTAGCTAAAGGCTAAATGATCTGAAAATATAGACATACTGGTATTCTTAGGGGTCTAAAGTGAAATCCACAGGAAACTAATAGAAAATGGAAAAATACAGAACATTTTCTGAGGGATCCAGTCTAC
>NW_015682216.1:0-210 GCF_001515625.1 Sinocyclocheilus rhinocerous
CCGCGTCTTTCTCTGCGCCAGCCTCCTTCATATCGTCCTTCCTGTGGGAGGGAGAAGAGGACAAGTGTAAGGAAGAACTTCTTAATTTTACAACACTTTTTTTTTGCTTCTATGCTTGTAAAAAAAATAAATAAATAAACATTGGAGGATCTCTGAAAATTGTAAGATTTTATCCTTACATTGTTGAAAGAATTGACGTCTATATCTAAC
>NW_015682217.1:0-210 GCF_001515625.1 Sinocyclocheilus rhinocerous
AGGCGTACCTGATGAAACATACCACGAATGTCACTGCTAACTGCAATGGAATGTTCTCTGAAACGTAGTAGAACTGCCAGGAGAGAAGGACTGAGTATTGGACCAGGTAGCAAGAACTCATTCAAGTTGTGGCCTTTGTATGTGAATGAGCAGTTAAATACGACCCTGTTCTTCCCGTTATGCTCTACCATATGGTGTGGTATGTACCAG
>NW_015682218.1:0-210 GCF_001515625.1 Sinocyclocheilus rhinocerous
AAAAACACGCACAGATTAATTGTTCACAATAAGATCTATAATATGCATTTACAAAATAGATAGGGTGAATTTCCGTTTCATGCTAGCTTTAAAAAACTTTTTTTCTTTTTTCAAATTTTTTTTTCTAGTGCAAAAATACTGTGGACACATTGGTACAACTGTGTTGTACAGGCAAAGTGAAAGTGAGTAGGTGTTTAAGAAGAAAAGGAA
>NW_015682219.1:0-210 GCF_001515625.1 Sinocyclocheilus rhinocerous
TGCCACAGAAAAGCCCAATCACAAATGGCTGATGCTGGGGGAGGTTCTTGATGACTCCAAGAATGGGCCAGAACTGGGTGGAAGAACTTTTAAATACTGGCAACCCATCCACATTCGCTTGAAGTTCTAGGCATACACCATTAGCCAAACTGCACTTATTTGCCTCCAAAGTGGTCTTCATTGACTTCAGGATTCCAAAGTAATGGTATG
>NW_015682220.1:0-210 GCF_001515625.1 Sinocyclocheilus rhinocerous
AAATATCTTCATGGAACATGAATCCTAATGATTTTTGGCATAAAATAAAAATCTTTCATTTTGACCCATACAATGTATTTTTGGCTATACCCGTGCAACTTAAGACTGGTTTTGTGCTCCAGGGTCACACACAGCGTCTCCACGACGTGGCGGCAACAATACTATAGCGAGAATAAAAGTTATGCCTTCTTTCTTTGCGCGAACATTTGG
>NW_015682221.1:0-210 GCF_001515625.1 Sinocyclocheilus rhinocerous
AAGCACCTCTATGTTTTTTGATTGGCTAACAAGTTCTCTCAGATTCTTTCATCTAAATATATATGTACAGAATACTTACAGCAGTTTTGCAAAACCACCACAAAACTTTATCAGGTCTATCAGTATTATTCAGTAGCTGGACAACACAGAACCGTAGCCTAACCCGTTTCATCTCCCCAACCGGTGGCATAGCATTTTTTCCCTCCGGGC
>NW_015682222.1:0-210 GCF_001515625.1 Sinocyclocheilus rhinocerous
AAGCACCTCTATGTTTTTTGATTGGCTAACAAGTTCTCTCAGATTATTTCATCTAAATATATATGTACAGAATACTTACAGCAGTTTTGCAAAACCACCACAAAACTTTATCAGGTCTATCAGTATTATTCAGTGGCTGGACAACACAGAACCGTAACCTAACCTGTTTCATCTCCCCAACCGGTGGCATAGCATTTTTTCCCTCCGGGC
>NW_015682223.1:0-210 GCF_001515625.1 Sinocyclocheilus rhinocerous
CAAAACTCATTCATTTTGGGTGTTAAAAGCGAACACAATATCAGGTATTGCTCCAACGGTATACCAACGTTATAGACTACTAATTATAACAATGTAAATAATTTGTTTCTCTGTCGAAAATACGTTTCAACTAGCTCCATTAATTAATTCATTAATTCATAGCTAGCTAGCGAACTAAATAAAACAACACCTTACCTAAAACAATGTAAA
>NW_015682224.1:0-210 GCF_001515625.1 Sinocyclocheilus rhinocerous
TCAAAAGTGACAGTAAAGACATTTATAATGTTACAAAAGATTCCATTTCAAATAAATGCTGTTCTTTTGAACTGTCTTTTCATCAAGCCATCCTGACAAAAGAAATGTACGATTTCCTTAAAATTATTAAGCAGCACAACTGTTTTGAACACTGATAATAATAATAAATGTTTGTTTAGCAGCAAATCAGCATATTAGAATGATTTCTGA
>NW_015682225.1:0-210 GCF_001515625.1 Sinocyclocheilus rhinocerous
CAAACAGATTTTCCAGTGCTTATCTGGAAACACCTGTGATTAACCTTAGAAACCTTTGGAGAAATAAAACATTTTTTGTGTTGTGAAGCTGAGAAATATTTGAGAGTAAAAGTATGGTATTTCACAAGCAAAGAAAGAAGAATTAAATATATCTGATGTATAATATATATTATCAGCTCCATGCTCACACTGTAATGAGATTTTTGTGTT
>NW_015682226.1:0-210 GCF_001515625.1 Sinocyclocheilus rhinocerous
CAAAATAATGATTCGTTCCCTCATTTCACACAAAAAAACAAGGACAGAACAATTATCAAACAAAACAGTTAGTAAAAAGTAGGGTCTGGAAAAGCACTTACAAGACTCTTTTAAAACATCAGGCTTTTATGGCTCATATAGTCTGATAGAGCGAGAATATGGAGAGAAAAAAACAGCTCAATTTTATTCAGAGACTCAAACTGAGCAAAA
>NW_015682227.1:0-210 GCF_001515625.1 Sinocyclocheilus rhinocerous
ATGATGCTGAAAATTCAGATTTGATCACAGGAATAAATTACTTTTTAAAATATATATTATAATAGAAAACAGTTATTTTAAATTGTGAAGAACATAGATTGTCATAATCGTCCAGCCCTAGTTTGAAGTATTGAAAGGTTGTTTTTCGTAATGTTATGTACATGGAACATTAAATTTTCATCTATCCTCTTTCATTTTATGCAATATATT
>NW_015682228.1:0-210 GCF_001515625.1 Sinocyclocheilus rhinocerous
CAAATAATATGAAAATAACTGTCTGATGAGAAATAACAAAATAAAGGCCTTTCATAAACTTGCATATAACCATATTTATCTGTAAATTCACAGTTATAAAAAGAAAACTCCCTGTTTCCACAAAAACGTTTCACTTTTGATTAACAGCATTACATAATAAAAGCACTCCAAAACTCATATTCTACCTGTTCTGCCTGTGATTTTGAATAG
>NW_015682229.1:0-210 GCF_001515625.1 Sinocyclocheilus rhinocerous
CAAATTACTGCCCTGCCTGACATACTTCGGTCCAAGCGAGTAGGTCTGGATTGAAAGTTGGCAGCGACACCACAAGGAGGCAGGAGACGAGCTCAAAATTATATATTTCTTAAAGCAAACAAGCAATTAAAGCAGTGAATAAATTAATTTTGACCACACATACATACGTTGGTGCTCAAACATTTGACATTTATGCCTCTGTGCTGGTCC
>NW_015682230.1:0-210 GCF_001515625.1 Sinocyclocheilus rhinocerous
CAAATTATATACAAAGGTAATAAATTAAAGTGAGGGACAAGAGCGGTGCTAAAGAAAAGAAAATAATAAAACAAACACTAACTAGCACCAATCAAAACCAAGCTAAACAAAATAAATTAAAGAAAATAACTTCTTCAGCGTAGAACGCCACTGACTAACGGACATATACAGAGGTTGGCATCCGCTCGTAAACTAGTGTGTTTAGACAAC
>NW_015682231.1:0-210 GCF_001515625.1 Sinocyclocheilus rhinocerous
CAACAAAACCACATGAAAAAAACAGATGCATCAAAATAAAATAAAATAAAAGAAATAAAAAAATTTAATTAAATGAGTTTAAAATATTTTTTTCTTTTTTACATTTTTAAATATGTTTTGACAAGACATTTGACAAGACATGTTTCTATAATAAAATAAAATAAGACATTTAATTAGACAGATGTCTTTATAAAATACAATCAAATATGG
>NW_015682232.1:0-210 GCF_001515625.1 Sinocyclocheilus rhinocerous
CAACAAAATAGATCTTTTCAACTGCCCAGTAAGTCACACAAATCTCTAGAGCTTTCACGTAGACGCTAATTATTGCAAACAGAAACTTACAATTACTTGTTATATTAATTATCTCACCACTCTACGGATTTTGTTAGTCATTATAATCCCTTTCTCTGCTACTACCGCCATCTAGTGCAGAGCCATGTACATTACAAATATGGTCTCTAT
>NW_015682233.1:0-210 GCF_001515625.1 Sinocyclocheilus rhinocerous
AACACGGTAACGACCTAGCAATCATTCAGAACACCTTAGCAATGAAATAGCAAGATGTTAACACCCTAGCAACCCCCATTAATGCCCTAGCAACCACCCTGAACACCTAACAACAATAACAACCTAACAACCCTAGAAACCACCCAGAACAACTTAGCAATGATGTAGCAACATGTTACCACCCTAGCAACCCCGCAGAACACCCTAACA
>NW_015682234.1:0-210 GCF_001515625.1 Sinocyclocheilus rhinocerous
AAACGCACATCAAGGGTTGCTGTGACAATATGCTGATTAGCGTTACCACAGCTATAACAGTTTTCCTTTTGTGGGGTTTGAAGAGAAGGGATTATCATTTTCCAATATGTTATAATATACAAACATGTGAAGATATGGAGATTTGGAGAAATTTAGCATTACATAATTTGCTGGATCTTCTGAAGTGAATGGGTGCCATCAGAATGATAG
>NW_015682235.1:0-210 GCF_001515625.1 Sinocyclocheilus rhinocerous
CTTTTAGCCCCAACGCAGGGGCGCTTTTTACCCCAAATACCATACTTTGAAATATTCTTTCGTTATTTAAAAACTGTTACTTTAATTATCTTAAACAAAATTTAAAATTGTTAAGAAAACCTTTGTCTCAATATATATGCATTCATTTTAGCGATTCTAATTTGCTACTTAAAGGGGTCCTATTATACTCTTTTACAAAGTCTTGATTTT
>NW_015682236.1:0-210 GCF_001515625.1 Sinocyclocheilus rhinocerous
AATACAACCTCCATCTAACCACAAAAAGAAACTATTCAAGCTGAACGATATTGGCTAACTGTCTATACCAGGGGTGTCTAATCCTGCTCCTGGAGTGCCACTCTCTTACAATGGCCCTACAACTTTGTTTTTTATGCCCTTCCCTCACTAACTTCCCTTCATCTCATTGAATCGAGTGTACGTCATTGATTATGTTGCACGAGTCCCCAC
>NW_015682237.1:0-210 GCF_001515625.1 Sinocyclocheilus rhinocerous
CAATATGAGACAAGATAAGCAGTATTTGCCAGATATCATTATGATTTGGGAGATTATGATTTGTTGTTTGTAGAATGATATCAACATATTCCACACCCACTCTCCCAATTTTTCTTTAGCCACACCAAAGACCTAGTTTTCTCTGGAAATCTGAATGCTGAGTATTGAGTCTGAACTGCTAACTGTGATTTGTAGTTTCATAGTAGATTT
>NW_015682238.1:0-210 GCF_001515625.1 Sinocyclocheilus rhinocerous
CAATATGAGACAAGATAAGCAGTATTTGCCAGATATCATTATGATCTGGGAGATTATGATTTGTTGTTTGTAGAATGATATCAACATATTCCACACCCACTCTCCCAATTTTTCTTTAGCAACACCAAAGACCTAGTTTTCTCTGGAAATCTGAATGCTGAGTAATGAGTCTGAACTGCTAACTGTGATTTGTAGTTTCATAGTAGATTT
>NW_015682239.1:0-210 GCF_001515625.1 Sinocyclocheilus rhinocerous
CAATTAAAATCTGGTAATAAAATACTACTAAAATGAGTATTTAATTAGTATTATTGAGTATTATTATTATTATTACTACCTATTATTATTATAAATTATTACTATTATTGCAACAAAAACAACTATTATTATTCTCTATTATTATAGTTATTATTAATAATATTGATGTTCAATTACAAAAATTAAATCGATAAAAGAAATTACTATAGC
>NW_015682240.1:0-210 GCF_001515625.1 Sinocyclocheilus rhinocerous
CAATTTCTCTTGTGGTACCTCGGATTCGACTAACTACCATGGGTGTCAGATCTTTTAGCTATGCTGCCCCCCAACTATGGAACTCCCTTCCCCCTGATATTCGCAACAGCGATTGCCTGCTGACTTTTAAAATGCGTCTTAAGACATATCTTTTTATACAGGCTGTCTTATAATGTTTTATTGAGTCTTTACTGCACTTTATCTGTATAT
>NW_015682241.1:0-210 GCF_001515625.1 Sinocyclocheilus rhinocerous
CAATAATGACATTTATTTATTTATTTTTTTTTATTTTGTTGTCTGGTTTTGTCATTTTTAAAAGTGTGTGTGTGTGTATATGGCTGGTTTGATGTTGGAGAATTATATGTTTTTCTTTAACAGATGTCTCGGTCTAATTCTAATTTACCAGAGACATCTGTTAAAGAAAAACGTCTCCAGGTTACGTATGTAACCATGGTTCCCCGAAGG
>NW_015682242.1:0-210 GCF_001515625.1 Sinocyclocheilus rhinocerous
AGACCCTAAAGAATCATATCAACTTGTGGAAAATGGGCATCCTACCCCTTTAAATCTCTGTTTAGGCTTCAAACTACACTACTGTTAAAAAAGTTTAGGGTCAGCTTTTTAAATTAATACTTCTTCAGCAAGTATTCAATTGATCAGAAGACTTCAAATAAATGCTGTTCTTTTGATCTTTTTATTCATCAAAGAATCCTGAAAAAAAAA
>NW_015682243.1:0-210 GCF_001515625.1 Sinocyclocheilus rhinocerous
GGGAGTTGAGTCATTTCGTAATAGCTTCATAGGCCCGTGCATTCGCCGGAGTCGTTTATAAATTCAAACGCCTGTCATATGGTATTCTTCTGCTTGCATTAATTGTTACCGTATGAGTGCAAGCCGAGCTCGCCTCAGGTCTATTTGCATGCAGTGGACATGCTCCATATTCCCGCATTCTTAGCGGTCTATTCAAGTGCATGGATAGGC
>NW_015682244.1:0-210 GCF_001515625.1 Sinocyclocheilus rhinocerous
AGTTGCGAAATGAACAGAGAAATACAAAACACAGACCCTTAAGATCTTCTCACAAGGAAACCAAGCGAGCTTTCTACACAGATAGCATTTTAAACACTATCTAGGCAGCTGACCAGGCTGTAACACAGCAAGTGGAAACACTGATCCTACGATATCAGTGTTACGAACAAAACATTTGATCACTACTGAAAACAACGTCCAATCTACGTT
>NW_015682245.1:0-210 GCF_001515625.1 Sinocyclocheilus rhinocerous
CAAAAGGAGATTGTAGTGTGAACTCAAATATTTCATATTTCAATATTGAATTCATTGTATAGCTCTCTACCCATACCATCAACAACCGTAGAAGACAACAACTGTCTCATTTGAGTTTTTTGGTTTTTGGTTTGTATGTCTGTTTTATTTCTCCTTATTTCTTTAGAAAAACATCGGTCACACTTTATTTTAAGGTCCAATTCTCGCTAT
>NW_015682246.1:0-210 GCF_001515625.1 Sinocyclocheilus rhinocerous
AGTTGCGAAATGAACAGAGAAATACAAAACACAGACCCTTAAGATTTTCTCACAAGGAAACCAAGCGAGCTTTCTACACAGATAGCATTTTAAACACTATCTAGGCCGCTGACCAGGCTGTAACACAGCAAGTGGAAACACTGATCCTACGATATCAGTGTTACTAACAAAACATTTGATCACTACTGAAAACAACGTCCAATCTACGTT
>NW_015682247.1:0-210 GCF_001515625.1 Sinocyclocheilus rhinocerous
GCGTGGCTCCTCAATAGCGATCTCACTAATCAGATATCACTACACAAGGCATTCTAATAATTTTATTCCCCTAGCTACAGTGGAAGGAGAGGAAAACACATAAATCTGCCATAAATCAATGGTTCCCGATAGTGTACTGCCAGCTGCCAGGCAGCCAGTCGCTGTGGGGCTGCGAGTATAACGCGTTCACTCTTGCTGCAAGGAAATACA
>NW_015682248.1:0-210 GCF_001515625.1 Sinocyclocheilus rhinocerous
GACGTTCTGACCTTCAGAATCGCACCGTGTACGCCCGCCTTTAGGGAGACATACAAAATGTTCAGAGTGCTGAGTCCCCAGGATCAGGATTAAGAACCACCACTTTACAGGGTCATAGCTAGGGCATGCAGGGCTCTGGTGCGGGTTAAACACAAGTTAAGCTTGACAAACTACATTAATATTTATTGTATTAATACTATCTATGAAACC
>NW_015682249.1:0-210 GCF_001515625.1 Sinocyclocheilus rhinocerous
TGTAACGAAATAATTTTATTTCAAATAAATCCAGTTCTTCTGAATGTTCAAATGTCCAAATCAGCATATTATAATTAGGATTAGAATGATTTCTGATGGATCATGTGACACTGGAGACTGGAAGATATCACATTTAAAGTAAATGAGAATGCTTATTTCAAACTGTAGTAATATTTCACAATATTACAGTTTTTACTGTATTTTTGATCA
>NW_015682250.1:0-210 GCF_001515625.1 Sinocyclocheilus rhinocerous
TTATACAAAAGATGCTGTTATTTAAAACGTTCTATTCACCAAAGACTCCTGGGGGAAAAATTTAACCGTTTTGACAAAAAATTAGATAACTGCTTTTACTGTATTTTTGATCAAATAAATGCAGCTTAATTCACATCAAAAACATCTATTTAAAAAGACAAATTAATAAAATATGCCACTCTATTAAAAATTCAATTCTGTTAAATGCTG
>NW_015682251.1:0-210 GCF_001515625.1 Sinocyclocheilus rhinocerous
ATCCGCTCTGATCTGCACTTCACAGACTCCAGAGTGAGGAAAAGGACTAAAAAAATCACCTTGGACCCCTCACACACAGCCCACTCTCTCTTCCAACTGTTGCCTTCTGGTCGGCACTACAGAGCACTAACCACCAGAACAGCCAGGCACAACCAGAACAGCCAGTTTTTCCCGCAGGCTATATTCAGCCTGAACAATTCATCTTTCATA
>NW_015682252.1:0-210 GCF_001515625.1 Sinocyclocheilus rhinocerous
CAACCCAGATGTTCGAATTTGTGCAACGCATTTTATGGACGACTTTATGGACGGATTTTTATTTGGTGATTGCTAACTGCGTTTTTATTTTGAAGCATGACGTGCTCACGTTTGATTAGTTAAATCACAGCTGTATAAAGTTTAATGATCACATTTAAGCAATAAGACAATTCCTATTTTTCCATCCCCAGATTTAAAATTGAGACTTTG
>NW_015682253.1:0-210 GCF_001515625.1 Sinocyclocheilus rhinocerous
ATTTTGTCAGTAAAGCCGGTTCTGTAATCAGCAGTAAATCTCCATGGCACACCCGATTTATTCAGCAACCGCATTTCCTGGATTTCTTCTGCAGGCATATTTGGAGTTTCCGCGCAAGAGCGCCCTCAGGCCTTTGGATGAAGATTTACTACTGATCACAGAGCTTCACTGACAAGATGCGCATGACAATCGTAGCATTTGCCTAATCGC
>NW_015682254.1:0-210 GCF_001515625.1 Sinocyclocheilus rhinocerous
GTATACTAATAGCACACTTGAATAAACTTCTTTTTCATAAGGGATCCCACAATCCTGTGCTTTCCATTCCGAGAGTTCAGCTAAAAAAAAAAATTAAATACTGTGTAAATGTATGTTTTGGTCCAACTTTTCCCCCTTTGATTTAATTTCTAGCAAAAAAATTTATATTGTAGTAAGTAAATATTTACTTAATGCTGGCCCACACTCAAT
>NW_015682255.1:0-210 GCF_001515625.1 Sinocyclocheilus rhinocerous
TGGGATGCAGCAGTTGACTCTGGTTTGTCATGTGACCATTCTAGTCACATGTCAAGTGACTAGAATATTTGGAAACAAGTTTGAATACTTAGAAATGCAAATGAGATGTGGTACCTTTGATGTAGGGGAAGAAAGAAAGTCACAAAGTTTTGGAATGCACAAATGAATAATAATGACCATTTTTGTGTGAAACGTTCCTTTAAATTATTA
>NW_015682256.1:0-210 GCF_001515625.1 Sinocyclocheilus rhinocerous
AATTTGATCTGTGCAGTGAAAATGTTCTCTTATACGAAAAACACAACTGTATAATGTTTTAGATTTAGTGTGGTAGACCAACTGTTAGAGAAAGGTGTCTCATTTTTTATGGAATCATACACAGATTTATATCAACACTTTACAAGTAATGCAATCATTATGTAGATATAATCATAGTATTTTTGTCAACTGTACAATTTTGCACACACA
>NW_015682257.1:0-210 GCF_001515625.1 Sinocyclocheilus rhinocerous
ACAAACAGATACAGGTTATAAATAGGCTATGAATATCAAGTTAGACAAAATGGCATCTCTGGTTTTGATGCATTTTAGCAGCAGGAATCCATCTTGGGGGTTCCTGTATGGGCACACAACACCCTCCGACGCATGCTAAATGCAATTCCCCTGCATTTTTTTCACCTAATTAAGATGTTACAACAGAGGACAATTCCATCAGCGGCTAAA
>NW_015682258.1:0-210 GCF_001515625.1 Sinocyclocheilus rhinocerous
CACCATGGTCAGGGGAATTAGCTCAAATGGTAGAGCGCTTGCTTAACATGCGAGAGATAGCGGGATCGATACCCGCAGTCTCCAAACTGGGACCTGTCGTTTAATCTCCATAAAGGGACAGACTGTGCGTTAACGCTCCTTATGTGAGCTTTTGGGGCTCACTGTTGCCAAAAATATTTTCAGACCGGGTCCCGCGCAAATTGGTGGCAA
>NW_015682259.1:0-210 GCF_001515625.1 Sinocyclocheilus rhinocerous
CACCTTTTTGAGGTGTTCTCGTGAGGATGAAGAGCAGAGCTTGTTCATAAACCTTTTTGAATTTGTCTAGCATGGGCGATCTGTTAAAGATCAAAGAGGACCTGACCAAGCAGAGAGACAAGCTGCAGTCAGAGGTGATGACACTCCGGGAGAACCTCACTAAAGCCACTGATGCTCAGCAGGAGATAGAGGCTGAGAAGAACAAAGCGA
>NW_015682260.1:0-210 GCF_001515625.1 Sinocyclocheilus rhinocerous
CAATCTGAGGCAAATCCTATCCATTTCTGTATTCTTTTCAAACGCGGCAGTGATTTACCACTGTAAGTGCACTTCTGCTATCAGAGGGATCATCGGGCCCAGACATTAAAGGGGTCATAGGATGATTGATACGATTCTTTAGGGTCTTAATGAAAAGTCTGTATCACAGTTTGGTTAAAATTTCTCAATGGTAGTGTAAAAAACACCCTT
>NW_015682261.1:0-210 GCF_001515625.1 Sinocyclocheilus rhinocerous
CACTATAGCCAAGTCCAAGTTCAGAGGGTAAAAATCTTGGCCATGTACTCCTACACAGGCCACATTCCCCTCTGACAAATAAAGCTTCCCATGTTGTGTGTAACAGGGCTTGATGCTTACTTTTTCCCTAAGGAGTACATAAAAGTCTTCACAATGAGAACTGAGCAAACAGAGAGAAGCTACGAGAGTTTACTTCTAATTAAATGCAAT
>NW_015682262.1:0-210 GCF_001515625.1 Sinocyclocheilus rhinocerous
TAAAATGACTCATCATTTAGAACATTTCATGTATAAATAATTCATTAAATCGTTTTGATTTATAAAGAAACATTTCAAATTCATTCTGAACCAATTTGAGTGTAAATTGTTCATAAAATCACTTAAGAAATATACACAGAAATGCATTCAAAATTCGTTCTGCACAAATTTGTGTAAATTACTCATGAAATCATTTGGATTTACAAAGAA
>NW_015682263.1:0-210 GCF_001515625.1 Sinocyclocheilus rhinocerous
ACCCAGAAATCTCTCTCTCTTTCCCACGCTTAGAAAAAAACCATGACAGTCCATCCCACAAACAACCCATGCTCTCAGACATGCACATGTGGCGTCACATACATACCACAAAAAAAAGTCACTTGAAGTTTAGAGGGCTAAATTAACAAGTTAAAGTGACAGCCATATAATTCATTAGTGTTTAGTTCACATGACTGAATGCAAGTAACA
>NW_015682264.1:0-210 GCF_001515625.1 Sinocyclocheilus rhinocerous
CACTCGCCTGGCACAGAGAATCATCATGGTAAAAATTACACCCTTTAAAAGAATCGTTCACCCAAAAATTTTGTGATCATTTACTCACCCCTATGTTGTTCCAAACCTGTATGAGTTTCTCTCTTAAGTTGAACAGAAAAGAAGATATTTTGAGGAATTTTGAACAACCAAACAGTTGTTGGTCCCCATTGACTTCCATAGTAGGGAAAG
>NW_015682265.1:0-210 GCF_001515625.1 Sinocyclocheilus rhinocerous
CACTACTCACTGCTGTGTGTGTGCACTTGGATGGGTGAAATGTAGGGCACAAATTCCGAGTATGGGACACCATATTGGCCACACGTCCTTTCCTTTCCTTCAAAAACACTCCAATCAGTGCAGTCGAAGCAGACTTGTAAATCCCGCTCTGCTTTATTAGTCCAACTTTTTACAGTCCTTATTACAGGTTTAGCTGATTTCAGTTTCTGC
>NW_015682266.1:0-210 GCF_001515625.1 Sinocyclocheilus rhinocerous
CACGATCTTAGCCATGGAGGACCTCCTCAGCCACACTACAATAGATCGAAGTCTGGCACACCACTTTGTAATGGCACTGATGCTGTAAACCTTCTGTGCGAACAGGTTTAGGGTGTGGGCAAAGCACCCCACTTTTAAAAGCTTAAGATTCTTCAGTGCAAGATCCATATTGCTGGCGTTGTCTACTGTGGCAGCTATAACTTTAGTGTT
>NW_015682267.1:0-210 GCF_001515625.1 Sinocyclocheilus rhinocerous
CACGTATTAAACTGAGACGATGCGTGCGCATCAAAGTTTTAGTGGGAAAAAAAGAGTTTCAAACAGTCCTTATCTCTGCCGCACAGCAGCATTGTCGCACACCTGCTAAACGCACCGCGACAGAGATTGAAATGACGGAGACGTGCAAAGTGAAAGTGCAGAAAACAGTGTCTATTTCGTGCACAACTTGAACAAACTACAACAGGTAAA
>NW_015682268.1:0-210 GCF_001515625.1 Sinocyclocheilus rhinocerous
CACGCCCCCAACTCGGAAACTCGGGGCTTAAAGAAAATTGAGTTTTCCACTCATAATAACGACTTTGTGGTGGTGTTCATGTGCGATCTAGCCAACATGACTTGAACGCACCATAAAAAACAACTGTCTCAGCTCCTGCAGCCTTATTCTCACTCAACTTCAAGACCAAACCTATTTTCCTTTTGATAGAGGGCAATGCTAACATGGGAG
>NW_015682269.1:0-210 GCF_001515625.1 Sinocyclocheilus rhinocerous
AAGGCAGTAGGAGTGGTAGATATGGCACTTAACACCTTGTTTCTCTAGTTTCTCCCACACGCTGTCATCTCTTTCCTTCAGCCACGGCTCATACAGGGCTGTTGCCACAACCGACGCTGCCCCCGTCTCAGCGATTAACCCTTGCAGAGCTGTCAAAGATGAGGTCTCTGCCTTCAGCGTCACCAAGTGGCTTCTACGCTGCTCCAGAGA
>NW_015682270.1:0-210 GCF_001515625.1 Sinocyclocheilus rhinocerous
AACAGCTGCTGGTAAAGTTTCTTCTGCGCTAACCATAAATAAATGCAAAGAATAAAGATTTTGTGAAAATATATATGTTTTTTTTATGGGGGCGGTTTTGTGCTGCAGTCTAAAACAAATAAAAATGCATTACCATAAATCAATGGATGTCTAATTATATATGCATAATGAGAATAATGTAAACAATAATCACTATTTAACCTATCTGAA
>NW_015682271.1:0-210 GCF_001515625.1 Sinocyclocheilus rhinocerous
CATATTTAATCGTTGAACTTTTGTGGACCAGGGTTAAAGAAAATTGAATTTTCTAGAATGCATTACATGTGCTTAATTTTTTTTTTTTTAAATTGCATTCATAAATTATTCTTCCTGTCTTTCCAACTTTCCGTGGAGTGTGGCCAATTTAATTTAAATTCTAACTCATGAGTACTTCCATTGTAGGTGCACAACTCTAAAAGCTGTCAA
>NW_015682272.1:0-210 GCF_001515625.1 Sinocyclocheilus rhinocerous
CATAAAGACTGATGAGTTTTTATCTCTATACTTGTTTACTATTTCTTTTAATGCATAGATGCAAAGATCAGTACCATGTTTAGTCTTAAATCCAAACTGATTGTCTGTAGAATTAATAAACACATGTATCCTATCCAGCAAGATTTTTTCCAACACTTTAGACAAGATACTAGCTAAAGCTATAGGTCTATAATTATCTAAATTACCTAC
>NW_015682273.1:0-210 GCF_001515625.1 Sinocyclocheilus rhinocerous
CATCAATAACCTTCACATTTCATAACTCCACACTATGTTACTGTGACAAATGAGTGGATGTAATTATAATCTATATACACTATTTACTGAATATGTATAATAATAACAGTAGGCAATATGCATTGTATTTTGTGCAGTATTCAGTAAATAGTAAGCCATTTCCCGTTATAAATATATCCTAAATCTCTGCAGTGTTTGGAAAGCATGCAT
>NW_015682274.1:0-210 GCF_001515625.1 Sinocyclocheilus rhinocerous
ACTGATTCTAATTTAGAACTGGCTCCATTAAAAGAAAAAAAAAAATCATGCAGCCAAATTATTTTCATCAAGTTCAGTTGTTTGTGCGTCTTGAATGAGGGGAACTGCTTAAGCAGAAGTGTGCATTTGAAGTCTGAACTGACTGAATAATTATACAAAGACAATAAATAGCATAATCACATCATACAGCATAATTACTGCAGTGGATTT
>NW_015682275.1:0-210 GCF_001515625.1 Sinocyclocheilus rhinocerous
TCCTGAAGCCAGTTCAATATAACTGTATTTCACCTTCCTTGGCTTCAAGGAAAACACTGCGTGTCTTATTAAAAGCGTGTTGTCTGATTGGTTTCCAGCGGCACCACTGAATATGCTGAGATCATCAATCTTCAATGCAGGACTGATTTGCATAAAATATACATTTATTCATTAGACAGATCAAGTCTCAGCCATAGAGGATGAACAGTA
>NW_015682276.1:0-210 GCF_001515625.1 Sinocyclocheilus rhinocerous
ACTCATACGGGTTGGTGGCCGCCTTCGTCAGTACAGTGAGCCAGAGGAAGATGCCATACATCCTATTGGCCTTGACCCACATCACCCCATTACCAGACTGATAATCAAAGATTATGATCACCGGTTGCATCACCCAGTGCCCGAAAGGGTGTTTGCTGAGCTTCTGAGAAAGTACTGGGTGCTACGGGGACGAGCAGCGGTCAAAAGTCA
>NW_015682277.1:0-210 GCF_001515625.1 Sinocyclocheilus rhinocerous
CATCCAGAGCTAATCTCCGAGTGTGGATAATCATCACTGGAGCGCTGTGTTTGCAACAATTGCCATGTGCCTACATTGTTAAAACCATAACAAAACATGGAGATTTGTAAATGCTGATTATTAAAAACACAAGTGAATGCACAGACACTTTAAAATAAAAAAATTAAATAAAATAAGAGAGAAAATGGGCTTAAAAATTTAAACTTTCAG
>NW_015682278.1:0-210 GCF_001515625.1 Sinocyclocheilus rhinocerous
ACTGTTGTATCTGTGTCATTCACTTTCATAGATTCCAGGATGGTGGCATTATCATTGAAACGGTTGGCAGCTGTTGAGTACTCAACAGAGTTTTGACCATTTTCAGTGGTTTGATTACCTACTTCTACATCTGCATCAGACAGAGTAACAATGTCTTTAATGTTCCTCTTAACACTCCTGTCAGTAAGTGCTGAGAAAACAGCAGTCTGC
>NW_015682279.1:0-210 GCF_001515625.1 Sinocyclocheilus rhinocerous
CATAAGCTCAACAGCATCGTGTGTGATTGGTTAATGCGCAGTAGGCTGTAAAAACGCATCTGTATCTGGCTCAGCGCCAGCCAGTGAACGCAGATTTTAATTTAGCAGCTGATGATATGACGCACTGAACGTTCTAATCATTGTATTAAATATAGAAAATATTAATCGGCTATTTTTTGTATTTTGGAAGCTGCATTCAAAATCCACTTG
>NW_015682280.1:0-210 GCF_001515625.1 Sinocyclocheilus rhinocerous
AGTTTGATCGTTTATTTGTAGTTTGTCTTTGAATCTTGCATCATCCGTGTCATATAATAAAGGATTATTGGCCTTGATTGTAGCTATGACATTAGATCCAAACGCCCACACTATCTCATCATCTTTCTGTAGTTTGGTAATACACTTGGTGTCTAGAACGACAGGATCTCCTTCCATCAATTCACGTATCTCCACTGGATCTGTCTCAAC
>NW_015682281.1:0-210 GCF_001515625.1 Sinocyclocheilus rhinocerous
CATCCTGGAATTTCTTTCATAGCCAACTTAAATGTAAACTCTTAACAACAACCCAGGTGGGACTTGAACACTGAATCCCCAGTTCCGAAGCCTGATGCCAAACCCCGGTTTTCCCTGGTCAACCTAACCTGCAAGACAAACTTTCAGGGCTTTCAGAACCTATGTTATGCTCTATGCTGTTTCTATGGTATGCTATGCTATTTCTAACTC
>NW_015682282.1:0-210 GCF_001515625.1 Sinocyclocheilus rhinocerous
TAGTAATATGCATTGCTAAGAACTTCATTTGAGCAACTTTAAAGGCGATATTCTCGCAATATTTAGATTTTTTTTTGGCACCCTCAGATTCCAGAATTTCAAATAGTTGTATCTGGAACAAATATTGTCCTATCCTAACAAACCATACATCAATGGGAGGCTTAATTATTCAGCTTTTGGATGATGCATAAATCTCAATTTCAAAAAATA
>NW_015682283.1:0-210 GCF_001515625.1 Sinocyclocheilus rhinocerous
ACATTGTAAGTTGCAAACTAAAAGCATACAATTGTCTTAAAAAAACAACAATCTTACTGATACCTAACTTTTGAATGGTAGTGTGTCTTTTTTCACATATTAGTATATTTTGTTCCTCATTAATATGAAAATAGTAACATATTCTGTGAAATAAGTGTGTAAATTCCATGCTACTAACATGACCAAATGAAACAGCATATATTAAAAGAC
>NW_015682284.1:0-210 GCF_001515625.1 Sinocyclocheilus rhinocerous
CATTAAAAATCCTTCTGATCCCAAACTTTTGAACGGTAGTGTATATGTATATATATATATAACAGATTTTATAATTAATGTTCATTAATTATAATTATAACTATTATTAACAATATTACCATATATATATAATATTAAATTCATTTTATAATTATTTTTAATTAATTAAAAGTATATAATTATAAAATTTGCTATTCAAATTTTAGTGTC
>NW_015682285.1:0-210 GCF_001515625.1 Sinocyclocheilus rhinocerous
CATTATCTGCTACTGATCTCAGTTATTATTACACTAAGAGCTGAAATCAATGCTTAATTAAAAAGTGTTATTTAAAAGCCACAATTTTAGATTTTAAGAGCATAAAACTGGTGACTGATTTTGTGTACTTCAATTTTAAGTTTACAGTTACACCCATTTTGCACTCATTTTCTCTCAATGATCCACAAAACTGTAAATCAAGTCATCAGC
>NW_015682286.1:0-210 GCF_001515625.1 Sinocyclocheilus rhinocerous
ACAGATAGACAGATATAGATAGACAGATAGATATAGATAGATAGACATAGACGGACAGACAGACAGACAGATAGATAGAGATAGATAGATAGATAGACAGATAGATAGACAGACAGACATAGACAGACAGATAGACAGATATAGATAGACAGATAGACAGATATAAATAGACAGATAGATATAGATAGATAGATAGATAGATAGATAGAC
>NW_015682287.1:0-210 GCF_001515625.1 Sinocyclocheilus rhinocerous
CATTAGGCAAGTGTCTGAGAATGATGGTATGATCTGCCTTTTTTTTATTACTGATTTATCACTGACTAACTTTTTCTTTCTTTGTTGTTATTCAACAAGAGATAACTCACATTAATGATAATCAAAAGGAAACCCTGAAATCATTTTTTAAGGATGGAATGACACGGGTTGGTTCAGAATTAATACTAAGAGCTGCATCAGCTACTGGTC
>NW_015682288.1:0-210 GCF_001515625.1 Sinocyclocheilus rhinocerous
CATTCTGACACCAAACCACTGATTGGTAGTGCAAGTAATAATCTAATGCCCTACTCTACAATGTTTCATATATACAAGACCCATATGTATTGCAACATTGCTACCCATCTCGGCCATGTTAACTTGAGTTTTCTTATCATTTGTTTTCTGTGTTTGTGTCAGAGTGTTGTGTAGTCTGGCCCACTGTGAAGTGACATTGATCCAAAATCC
>NW_015682289.1:0-210 GCF_001515625.1 Sinocyclocheilus rhinocerous
CATTAAATTACTACAAGCACGAATTAATGGAGACCTTGAACAGTGAGACCTTGAAAGTGCCCTTGCATCTCTCCTTAACGCTCTCCACTATTTACCGCCTGTGACTGTCACAAGATTGCGCTGGCGCTCCGTTCGTCTCACTGACACATTTTTGGACTCGTGGCTAGTAATGCTAAATTGAAGTAGTTTTACTTTTCTGTAGTTTTTCAA
>NW_015682290.1:0-210 GCF_001515625.1 Sinocyclocheilus rhinocerous
TGGAACTCCCACACATAAGCGAGAGCTCTTTAAAAAATGAGCAGTTTGCTTCTTGATGCCATAATCCTTTCATATTTTTGTAACACAGGGTCAGGTAGGTTCGATATTTAGTGGCGAGACATTCGTAAGCATGGGACAAAAGATCTTTACAAACCTAAAAAAAAAAATAATAATTACGCAATCAGTGGATTTTAATATATTTTTGGAGCC
>NW_015682291.1:0-210 GCF_001515625.1 Sinocyclocheilus rhinocerous
CACACACACACACACTTATACACGCACACACACTCGCACTCGCGCACACACATACACACTCACACTCACACACACACACATACTGACTCACACACACTCACACACACACACTCATACACACGCTCATACACGCACACATACGCACATATACACACATGCACACTCATACACAATCACACATACGCACACACACACACACACACACACATA
>NW_015682292.1:0-210 GCF_001515625.1 Sinocyclocheilus rhinocerous
CATTTTCTTAATAAAATAATTTCTTAAATAAAATAACTTCAAAATGAAATAAAATATAAAAAACCTATTTATTTCAGCTAGTTGTCAAGGCAACATTTTAAATTTTTTAGTTTAACTCAAAGCACAACAGTAACTAAAATACATTTTAAAAATGAATAAAAAATAATACAATTGCTAAAACAAATAATACAATTACTAAACCTTGAAGTA
>NW_015682293.1:0-210 GCF_001515625.1 Sinocyclocheilus rhinocerous
CATCTGTCTTTACTGTACATCATGTTTGTTGGGGAACTATAGTCCAAGCTGGTCTCTAGACACAAATAGAGTAAATTAGCTAACAGGGGAACTGCTGTATCCTTAAGATTTAAATGGATAGTTCACCATATCACTCCAAAGTCCAAACATGACATTCATTCTTCTGTGGAACACAAAAGAAGATATTTTGGAGAATGTTGGTAACCAAAC
>NW_015682294.1:0-210 GCF_001515625.1 Sinocyclocheilus rhinocerous
CATTTATTCATGATAAACTTCATTTGAATGCTGACTATCACACGTGATTGGTAGCCAAGGCATATGGTTTATATAATAATTTAATAATTATTATAATAATTAATATAATAATTTCTTAATTCAAAATAAAATATTTAATGAATCCATCTCTGATAATCACGGGTCGCTATGGTCACGCAGGTTTGTTTACGCATTAAACTTGTGGCCACG
>NW_015682295.1:0-210 GCF_001515625.1 Sinocyclocheilus rhinocerous
CATTTACAGATGGAGAATATACCTGTGAAATGTAAATTATGCATTAAGGGAAACAGCACATCTCAAACACATTAAACAGCACGAGTAGCCTAGCGTCTCTGTCAGCGGCACATGCAGCGTTTCTGTCAGAGCATCTGATGGGCCGAGCCGCTTAAACTAATATACAAAACTATAAATTATGTCTTACCAGTTTTTAAAGGCCTTAATATG
>NW_015682296.1:0-210 GCF_001515625.1 Sinocyclocheilus rhinocerous
TTTTAAGCTTCACATTTGATTTGGACATTCTTGTTGACATTTTACGTGATCAAATTTTGTGTTGCAGATTTGGGTCACCATTGGGTAATTAAAGTCAAATCTGGGTCATGATGCAAAACCATTTGAGAACTACTGGCTTGGACTGTACAAGTACGGTGGGCCCAGAAAGCATTTTGATACTTGGACTGCACATAAAAATGTCTGAATGTC
>NW_015682297.1:0-210 GCF_001515625.1 Sinocyclocheilus rhinocerous
TTTTAAGCTTCACATTTGATTTGGACATTCTTGTTGACATTTTACATGATCAAATTTTGTGTTGCAGATTTGGGTCACCATTGGGTAATTAAAGTCAAATCTGGGTCATGATGCAAAATCATTTGAGAACTACTGGCTTGGACTGTACAAGTACGGTGGGCCCAAAAAGCATTTTGATACTTGGACTGCACATAAAAATGTCTGAATGTC
>NW_015682298.1:0-210 GCF_001515625.1 Sinocyclocheilus rhinocerous
CCCGTCGGTCCTCCTGCGGTGTGTTTCTGCTGCCATCTGTAGGACGCGTCTCTCACACTGCGTTCACTTCCCTCGCACACTCAGCAGGGCACACACTTCATGTCGTCAAACACAGGCCACGCTCGAGTCACACAGACTGAAGGTTTGCGGTGCACGATCTGCTCATAAAAATAAACATAACTGCCTATGTTTGAACTGAAGGTGTATAGG
>NW_015682299.1:0-210 GCF_001515625.1 Sinocyclocheilus rhinocerous
TCATAAATAAAGTTACTGTCTCTCAAAAGAAAGAGTCGACTCTGAGCCGCAAATGAGTCATTTAAAATTCGAATCACATTTCTGTGAATTTCACTCGTCACAAGTTACCACATTTGCATAATCCCTGCCTACATTCTGCATGGACATCCCGTGAAAACTTGAACACCCCTCAAACGCTGTAGCTCGTTCGTGTGGATAACATGTCAACAA
>NW_015682300.1:0-210 GCF_001515625.1 Sinocyclocheilus rhinocerous
CATGGACCTGGATGAATGACAATTTTAACAGACTTTTTCCCATTTAATTTCAATAATAAATCACCTCCACAAAGTCTTATTAACTGACATTTGTAATGATATTGTGATACTATCTGAAGAGTGCAGATTAAAAGCAAAAGCATGTAAGAGATTGAATGCGCATGGAATGTTTTGACAAACATTACATAAATACGGAGCTGCTGAGTGAGA
>NW_015682301.1:0-210 GCF_001515625.1 Sinocyclocheilus rhinocerous
CAGACAAATTTATTGTGATTGCGTAATCCAGAGCAGGTGGCAATGCACTATATGTAATTACTTGCATTAATGTCTATTCCTGGATTCTCATATTATATAAATGAAATTAATTTGCATATATGAGTAAAGAGCTCACCAGTTTATGAGTTTCGGCACCCTATTAGCCAGGGCCTAATCTAAAAATTCTGTAAGCACTATTGATAATAGACG
>NW_015682302.1:0-210 GCF_001515625.1 Sinocyclocheilus rhinocerous
CACTGACAGCACATCAGACAGAAGATTCAAATCATGTTTTGACTGTCTGTGCTTAGACAGAGAGTCAGAGAGAGAGGAAAGTATATCTGCTCTGTATTCTGCAACCGTCTAATGAGAAACAGACAATTGTTCACTGCTTAACAAACAGGCTTTCTAAAAGTTCTACAACCAGCCAGCCATCGCTTTCCAGTTGGAAACATAGATACAGCA
>NW_015682303.1:0-210 GCF_001515625.1 Sinocyclocheilus rhinocerous
CAGTCCTGGCAAACATGGTCTGAAAAGTACAGTATATGCATGTTAATTTATCAGTTAAGTCCATATCCATATCAACTTGTAGTACATGAGAAAGTATACATTTGTATTAGGGCTGTGCGATTTGGACAAAAAAATCCTATTGCGATTTCTTTGATCAATTTTGCAATTTCAATTTTAATCACGATTTTGACACACACAGACATGCTTTAC
>NW_015682304.1:0-210 GCF_001515625.1 Sinocyclocheilus rhinocerous
CATGTTCTGCCTGTTCTCTCTCTCAGGTCTGTGTGTTATGGTAGCTGTGTCGTGGTACGCCGCTCGAGTCGTTCAGGAGTTTAATAATCCTTTTTACGGAGGAACAAAGTGAGTAAAAGATGAAATAATACACTGTAAAAAAAAAGCTGTGGTTGCCGGAATTTAACTGTAAAAAATATGGTAGCAACGTTTTAGGTTTTACGGTTTTAA
>NW_015682305.1:0-210 GCF_001515625.1 Sinocyclocheilus rhinocerous
GTCAAGCATGCTCATGAGGTCCTGACAACACTGATTGGCTGGTGGTACCACAAGTACATGCACAGTCCCAAGGCCTTCCACAAACAACTGATGTCAGAGGCAGCAGACAGGAAATAAATCCAGTTCAAACTTTAATAAGACTCCCAAAAATATTAGCTTTTGTCAGCATAGTGGTGTAGTTACGAAATCTATCAGCAGAGGCTTACTCCC
>NW_015682306.1:0-210 GCF_001515625.1 Sinocyclocheilus rhinocerous
CAGAAATGATTTTATGTAGGCCATTCTGAGTCAACACCATGCTTTCCAATGAGGGGAAAAGGACTGTTTTCCCCCACGCCAACTCCGCCCACACAGCTATGACGCGTCCCAAATCAAAGACCGCATCCTTCGAAGGACGTAGCCTATGAATAGGCCCTTTTCACAGTGATGTCAGCTAACTTCCGCTTTCCCGCAAAGCAGTGTATCTGT
>NW_015682307.1:0-210 GCF_001515625.1 Sinocyclocheilus rhinocerous
ATGCAATTAGCTACACTTTTGCTGCGTGTGACTTATAAGGTGAAAGAAATTACAGATCAAGTTGTTATTCACAAGATTTTCTACTAAGAAAAAGGCCACCACTGTTAAAGACAGTAGAAGAGATCTTAACAAAGTCTCAAACGTGCTCAGTCTACTTCCAAAAGTCCCAAACTTACATATTTTTCATCAAAGACCTAATTATGTTAATTA
>NW_015682308.1:0-210 GCF_001515625.1 Sinocyclocheilus rhinocerous
TAGCAACATAAAAACCATTCAGAACACCCTAGCAACTGCATAGCAACTTAAGAACCACTCAGAATTCCCCAGCAACCACATAGCAACATAAGAACCCCTTAGCAAACGCATAGCAACATAAAAACAACTCAGAACATCTTAGCAACTGCATAGCAACGTAAGAAGCACTTAGTACACATCTGCAACCGCATAGAAACATAAAAACAACTC
>NW_015682309.1:0-210 GCF_001515625.1 Sinocyclocheilus rhinocerous
CATTTATATATCCCATATATTTATCAAAAACATATTTTACATACAATTCATACTATGACATACAGTCAAACCAAAATTGATTCAGACACCTTCAACATTTCACACATTATCGCAATTTATTTGGTATAGTTTCGAAAATGGTAATACAATATGAAAAAAACAAGAAGTTAAACTGTGTCAGAACAAATTCATCTTGATAATGTCAAATAA
>NW_015682310.1:0-210 GCF_001515625.1 Sinocyclocheilus rhinocerous
ATTTGTAAGTACACATTTGTAGTGAAGAAGTTGCAATTTAATACAGTTTAAATATATATAACAGAGTTTTTTAGGAGTACTTTTCATGTTAATCAACACATCAAAATAAGTGTGCCGATTATTAAAGATTATTAAAACAATGATTTACAGGAAAACCTTTAATTTGACATTATTACAAAGTGAACTTTTTAAAAGTGTTAAGAAACAGTC
>NW_015682311.1:0-210 GCF_001515625.1 Sinocyclocheilus rhinocerous
CAGCTGCTCTGTTTTTAGCTTGTTCTTACTAGTTCAGTGAGTGAACATGTTGATCTATATTATTATACTGCTGTTATCAACTGAAGGTATAATATTGTAAAAGTAAAAGCAAAAGCATTTTACTCAAACAGAAGTGTTTAAAAAACTTAATTTAATGCCACTTTTATTTGCAGGTTCCAGAGCCTCAGAAGTCATCACTCCAAAAAGAGA
>NW_015682312.1:0-210 GCF_001515625.1 Sinocyclocheilus rhinocerous
GAGTGTAGGCTGGACATTGGCCACCCAGCGTTGCTGATCAAAAACAGGGCAATGAGTATAATTCCTTTCAACTGCATTTTTGGCAACACTATCTGTATTCATAGCAGCCGCTGGCTTACATTGTTCACATTATCGAGTGTCTAAACGACCGATTGTACTTCCAACTTTTAAGTAAACATGCAAAAATAAAACGATAAACCTTTACTTGGC
>NW_015682313.1:0-210 GCF_001515625.1 Sinocyclocheilus rhinocerous
CAGTTAAACCTGCTTGAATGCACATCACCGTTTAATCAGAGCATATGCCCCTATGTCATTATAAGCAGTGTTAAGAACATAATGATAAGAATAGCATGAGCACGGCAGCCACACCACACGCGTGCGCACGCATCTGACAGACGGACAGTTTCAAATGAGCAGGAGAGTAGCTAGTAGTACAGTAGTGGACAGTATGTAACCATGCTTGGT
>NW_015682314.1:0-210 GCF_001515625.1 Sinocyclocheilus rhinocerous
CAGTACCTTTGTGGCCCAGTTGCTGCAACATACTGACAAGCGAGCGCACCTGCAGTCCGAACATCATGAAGGCCCTTACATCTCCACTGCGTATACTAGCTCCATCCATCAGCTCAGCGATTCATTGCAGGGCTAATTGGTGGCCATACATCTTATCCATATATGTTCTTTCTGCCTCAAATCACTTTTTGGCAAGTGTAAAACTGCATT
>NW_015682315.1:0-210 GCF_001515625.1 Sinocyclocheilus rhinocerous
CAGCTAAATACCTACACTGAAAATCAAGCACTTTACATAACAGAAAAAACTCACTCATTCGCTCTAACATAACAATTTTAATAAATACATATTATAGTTCAATCAATTTAATAACATACAGTACTTACTGTCATTATATTTTGACTGTATATAGGGGCATAGTTTTCAACATGAATATAATCCTATAAACTATTCAATAGTTATTCAAAA
>NW_015682316.1:0-210 GCF_001515625.1 Sinocyclocheilus rhinocerous
GAAATGATCGGAACAGATTATTACAGTTAGCAGAATATATTTACACATACGTCTCATGAAAAACCACCAGTAAAAAAAAAGAGTGTGCGGTTTCTCAGACAGGAAGGCAGTGTCAGGTTGTGTGAGTATAAATGCTGATGCTATAAGCAAATTTTTGCCGGAGCATTGGACGTGGTCCAGGCTGAAATCTGATGCTGGTGAATGTTTCCC
>NW_015682317.1:0-210 GCF_001515625.1 Sinocyclocheilus rhinocerous
TGTTTTTCCGGAGCAGCAATGCAGTTTCACAAGCGTGTTTGTTGAGGAAAGTTTTATAAACAAGGCCCAGTTCGACTCTGGATTAGCACATCGTTTGATACTGAAGGATGGAGCAGTCCCAGCTATAAAAGATCCCGGTTATGATTCAGAACTGCAGACGGTAATTGAAACTGCATCAAATGTCTGTGTTTTGTTGGCAGTCGGAGCTCA
>NW_015682318.1:0-210 GCF_001515625.1 Sinocyclocheilus rhinocerous
TGGAGGGACACAGACATGTAGTTGTGGATTCCATACAACAAAGGTATCAAAAATATTTTCCTAAAATTATGAAGTGTTGGTGTTGTAGTCTCTATTATTAAATTTCATTTTCTTTTCTCTTAACCTGTAGCCTTCCAGGTCAGTGTCCTCTTCAATGACACCAGGTCCCTCATCTGCATCACTTGTTGCATCATTGGCTGCAACACTGGG
>NW_015682319.1:0-210 GCF_001515625.1 Sinocyclocheilus rhinocerous
GACTCCAGTGAGATGCCCAGCAGGAACCGCAGGAACAGATCCAGCCGTCCATTCTCACTCTCAAGGGCTTCATCTACTGCACCTTTGAGCAAATTTTGCAATGAAGCAAAATTCTTCAGCTTCTCCATAGTTGTATTTATATGGTAGTAAAACACATAGAAAGCTACGAGAAACTCCTGAACGCTCAGATGAATGAAGCTGTAGACTTTC
>NW_015682320.1:0-210 GCF_001515625.1 Sinocyclocheilus rhinocerous
TTATCAAAAATAAAAACATTTGTGTTCAGAAACAGCAGTGCTACAGGGGAATGCAGGGCTCTTGAGAGACATTTTTCAAAGTTGACTTCTGATGCATTATTTTTGTGGTTCAATTGAGAATTGAGAAACAATTTTTTAAATGCCACAGTTTGCCACTTATATTTATTTCTGCACAATTAGCTATGATAAGAGATTGTATTTCAACATAGA
>NW_015682321.1:0-209 GCF_001515625.1 Sinocyclocheilus rhinocerous
TTATTTTTCTTGCTTTGAAGCCTGCAGTTCCCGAGCAGGTTTTGTAAGGATGTTTCCTTTGTATTGGATTGAGGATTTTTTCCCCTCTGGAGTATCTGACATGTTGAGTCATAGTTTCAGTTTTGATCTTACAGAACAGTTTGTTTTACTACTGAGCCTAGGCATGTGTGTGTGTGTGTGTGTGTGTGTGTGTATATATATATAAAACA
>NW_015682322.1:0-210 GCF_001515625.1 Sinocyclocheilus rhinocerous
CAGCGCCCCCTACGGAATTAAAACTCCTTACCGAACGGGCGTTAGGACCCGGGGGAGGCTGTCGCTGCACATGCTATTACTGTTGACTATATCACACACCAAACATGTCATTCTGTACTAGAGCTAGGCGATATAGCTAAAAAATTTATCAACGATATAATGTGCAAAAAAACGTGCATTACGTCTAAATTAACTCATAAAAATAAAATA
>NW_015682323.1:0-210 GCF_001515625.1 Sinocyclocheilus rhinocerous
CAGTGCAATGGAGCATGGGAAATGTAGTCCAGGGTGACGTGCAACTGTTTGTTTGGTGTGAGAGTCAATGTAATCAGAAGGCGACCTCTGGTGGCAAGCAGGCGGAAGACCACGGACCGGATTCGTGACACACATCGTTTTTCCATTTTTGAAGCATAACCCCCATAAAACGATGCAAGCTTCGGATCTTCCAATGTTTCTCTATGGCGC
>NW_015682324.1:0-210 GCF_001515625.1 Sinocyclocheilus rhinocerous
CAACTCCATTGAAATGACCTTATGGTCAGACACACCCAGATCATATAGCAGAAGGTTATTAATGGGGGCAGAGTTTGAGATGACCAAATCCAATGTGTGTCCCCTAGAATGTGTGGGGATATCAACATGTTGTTGGAGATTAAGACAGTACAATAATTGCAAAACCTCAGCTGCAAAGTTGCAGGAGGGAGTATCTATATGAATATTAAA
>NW_015682325.1:0-210 GCF_001515625.1 Sinocyclocheilus rhinocerous
CCAAGTTCCATGTTGAGATTTGAAAAAAGCTCAAATTGTACATGGACTGTCGAAGTTTTTCATACATGAGTCTTGGAAGAGTAGCCCTTTGGTTCCCTTCATCTGAAACTTTGATCCTCGTTCAGGATTTCTCCACAGGAAGACTGGAAATGACAAGAAATGAAAGGGAGGAAATGATAACTTCTTGAATGACAGCAATCTGGAATCACC
>NW_015682326.1:0-210 GCF_001515625.1 Sinocyclocheilus rhinocerous
CCACCTGCGTCTGGAGAGTATTTTTAAAAGCAGGGTGCGAGCGCGAGCGCGTCGCGTGAAGCGCACCACTTCAAAAGCTTCTAAAGATCTTCACTTATATCGGGTTATGCGCGTGGACACGTAGGGTTTTTGAGAACCGTGCAGATTGCACTCGTCTTTTTGTCGGAGTTACCAGATCTTGGACTCTCACTCGGGCGGATAGAGAGACGG
>NW_015682327.1:0-210 GCF_001515625.1 Sinocyclocheilus rhinocerous
CAGGGCATCACTGAGCTCCTGGACAGTCTGAGGTGCAACCTGGCGTTGTCGGATGGACCGAAACATAATGTCCCAGAGGTTTCTATTGGATTTAGGTCAGGCGAGCGTGGGGGTCATTCAATGGTATCAATTCCTTCATCCTCCAGGAACTTCCTGCATACTTTTGCCACATGAGGCCGGGCATTGTCGTGCACCAGGAGGAACCCAGGA
>NW_015682328.1:0-210 GCF_001515625.1 Sinocyclocheilus rhinocerous
ACTCATAAATGTCATCGTGAAGAGCGTTGAGTCATTCAAAAACAACATGACTCAATAATTGCAGTAAAGTTACAAGTGCCATACCCTAAATTGTGCTTGTTAAAGTGCTGTTACATTTTCCAAGTGGTCAGCTTTATGATTTTCAGCCAGGTCAATAAATAAAAAAATAAAATACAAACATTAAATGAAGTACCTGCCCCTGCTTAAAAA
>NW_015682329.1:0-210 GCF_001515625.1 Sinocyclocheilus rhinocerous
CCATCATTAATGTTTCAGAGACTCTGTTCTCCTCTCCTCAGACTGAACATTTAGACGACACATTATCTGAAAGCACTGTAACAATGACATTGGAGAAGACAACTGCCAAAGATCTACTGTTACCTTCAAGTTTTTCTTCACGTTTACCATCTACAGAGTCTGAATCTTCAGGAGATGAGACCTCTGATATGTTTAGCAAAGAGTTCACAA
>NW_015682330.1:0-210 GCF_001515625.1 Sinocyclocheilus rhinocerous
TGACTATAAATACGCAGTGCGCTGTCATAGACATGCAAATAATACTGAATATCATTCTCCATGATTTGTGAATTCAGGTGACTCTGTCCTTCGGGCCGAAATCAGGGGGTTTTTTTCGTAGCGACTCTTAATTTTATAATGCCTATACCCTTACGAAAAGAAGTGTATTCAAGTGTGCTATTAGTATACTTCTCTTAAACTAAAAATAGG
>NW_015682331.1:0-210 GCF_001515625.1 Sinocyclocheilus rhinocerous
CCAATAGCGACGCTTGTTAGGCGGGCTCGCAGCTGATAGGTGGAGGTAAGCCAATGAGCGTCTAAAGGCCAGGTATACGAAATTTGCATATCTGGTCAGTAATAACGTAGGCTGCGCTGAGAACAGGGCAGTAGCAACAACAGTACTGTAACGGGCTGCACAGACATAACTGTTTAGCAGCATAACACATAACATGATAATGGTAGCACG
>NW_015682332.1:0-210 GCF_001515625.1 Sinocyclocheilus rhinocerous
CCAGTCCACTTTGATTTTCAAGTTGGCAATATCCAGTGGTGCTGAAGGTTGTGATTGGGTTGTGTTTATATCACCATTTTTACAAACGTCCTGTTATAGGAAAAATTATAATGAATGCAGAGTCATATTTCTATATGAAAAAGAAGCTATACTCACTCATAGCTAAGTTATGTTTAAAAACTATTTTATGATGAAGAATAGCAAATGCAG
>NW_015682333.1:0-210 GCF_001515625.1 Sinocyclocheilus rhinocerous
CCAGTTGTTACACTCGAGAAATATTTGTTAAAATGATAGTGCTGTATCCTTCTGAAATGCAGCATTTACAGAGAAGATAAGTAAAGAGTCATTTTAATATTTGCTCTTAATTGTGATTGCTTATGTTACATTGTTTTTATATGACAAATTAACTGCACCCTTAGAATAATTTACCATAGTAAGCATAGTTTCTGCCAAAATGCTTTTGTT
>NW_015682334.1:0-210 GCF_001515625.1 Sinocyclocheilus rhinocerous
TCGTCCACAGGCCGGGTGTTCAGAATAAAGTTCCAGACGCTTTATCACGCAACCCACTGCCACTTTTTTAGGGCCCTATTGATATCCTTCCGCCGCATGCTGTCATAGCTGGGTTGGATCTGCGCAGTTTCTCCTCAGTCACGATCACAGACAGAGTGCAGCTGAGGCAGTTGCAAAATGGTGACCCAGTGGTTGGTGGTCTTCTTCGAA
>NW_015682335.1:0-210 GCF_001515625.1 Sinocyclocheilus rhinocerous
TCATTCTAATATGCTGATTTAATTGAATTCTTAGCTAAATAAAAATAGCCCTGAGTGTTCTCAGACTTTATTGCTATAAGCTTGAAAGAATTGCAAACCAGGTACTGTTTATAACATATTTATTTATACTGTACAGATGTAATTGGCAATAATGTAGGCATGGTCATGTGCACGGTGCTGGAGGCTACAGTTAATTTATGCCAAAATCCC
>NW_015682336.1:0-210 GCF_001515625.1 Sinocyclocheilus rhinocerous
CCCATAAAGCTGGGTAAATGTCACAAATGAGATTATATATCATATAATTCTGACTGAATGAGCAAAAACTACAGTGGAAGGAGATAAAGAGTAAACATACAAGCTGGAGCTTGTCTAGCATAAATCATTTCTATTCATGTAGAAAGACTGAGCCCTTGTATACAGAGTTTTAGCTATTTAAATTAAGCCAAACATGTTATTATTAGACAT
>NW_015682337.1:0-210 GCF_001515625.1 Sinocyclocheilus rhinocerous
TGTGAATAAGGATTGTCTTCAGTAGAGCAGCTTCACTCCTGAATGCCAGCTCTGTCCCTCAGTGATTCTGCTGTTTTGATCTCTGTGAAGCTGCTTTGACTCAGACTGATCTGATGTGGCTCTCTGTGTTCAGAACAAGCGTCTCGGGGCTCTTAACAAGTTCAAGTCCAAGTCTCGCTCGGTCCTGCTGGCCACAGACGTGGCGTCTCG
>NW_015682338.1:0-210 GCF_001515625.1 Sinocyclocheilus rhinocerous
CCTCTTTTTCAATAACCGATTGTATCAGTTCAACTGATAAAACAAACATTTCCTAGAAAAGAAGCATTCTGAAAACAGGGGAAAAGAGAAAAATAAATATGAATGCCCTGAAGATTAAACTTCACACCTTACCTATAAATAAACCTAAGTAGACCCTAATCTTCAAGCATACATGCACCTAATACCGTAATCAGAGAAGAACAACCAATT
>NW_015682339.1:0-210 GCF_001515625.1 Sinocyclocheilus rhinocerous
AGCAATTACAAAATGCCCAAGTTACCTGGTATCTATAATAGCTGTGGACCAAGTTGGTTCAACATATTCTAAGACATTAAAATCAAGGTCCTGGAGTAGCCCTCTCAAAATGTAGATCTCACTCCTATCCACCTTATTCCTAAACGCGGATGTAAGCCTATGGGCGAGACTTCCGGTTCATTAGCCACTATAGGGAAATAACGAGAAGAA
>NW_015682340.1:0-210 GCF_001515625.1 Sinocyclocheilus rhinocerous
TTTAACCATTTGCCACCAATGCATTGGATTTACGCGTATTTTGTGTGCACGAAGTCAATGGCCATTAAACATTTGCTGTTGTAACAGTACCTTTAATCCCATGCGATGTGATGTCCCAACAGCAGCCAATCCACCAAGAACAGCGAGGTAAATCCTACACGAATCCACCAGGAACAGCAGCTACTCCGCAACTCATGAGTCGTGATCAGG
>NW_015682341.1:0-210 GCF_001515625.1 Sinocyclocheilus rhinocerous
CCTATAATGCCTGATGAGTTTGGAGAACACCTGACAAGAGATCAGTGACCATTCCATCATACAGAATCACTCCAGATCCTTCAGATTCCCAGTTCCATGTTGGTGCTTCTCCTCTTCAGTTTACCCTACTCATTTTCTATAGAGTTCAGGTCAGAGGACTGGGATGGCCATGGCAGAAGCTTGGTTTTGTGCTCAGTGACCCATTTTTGT
>NW_015682342.1:0-210 GCF_001515625.1 Sinocyclocheilus rhinocerous
GCTGATTCATTCAGGAATGAAGAAAAGGGCTCTCTCTATGAATGGACCTTTGAATCATTGGTTCACATGATTCATTCAAAACGCGGATTCATTCAGAAACGAAACATCGCTATGTTGCTTACAGACGCACAACAGTTCTGCAGTGGCTTTATAGGTAATATTTTCTTTGGCAAAATGGAGCAAAAACACACAATATTGTGTTTAAAATAT
>NW_015682343.1:0-210 GCF_001515625.1 Sinocyclocheilus rhinocerous
CCTGTCATAGTGACTTGGACACCACTCACATTTTCATCCAAAAAAATTTAAATTATGGTTTTCTTTGCCAATTTTTACTATGTAACTAGAATTTGCATACAGATGATATACATAGAATAAACATAGAGGACATAGAATATGTGATTTCTTGAGATAATTCATAGCCATAAAGATGGATGCTGATGAATTCTTTTGCTAGTTGAATTGCTT
>NW_015682344.1:0-210 GCF_001515625.1 Sinocyclocheilus rhinocerous
CCCACAAATTCTTTGGTTTTTCAGCATTTTTGTGTATTTGAACCCATTCCAACAATGACTGATTTTGAGATCCATCTTTTCACACTGAAGAAAAACGATGCATTAAGAGCCAGGGGTGAAAACTTTTGAACAGAATGATGATGTTTTTTATTTTGCCTAAATATCATTTTTTTTTCATTTAGTACTGCCCTTCAGAAGCTACAGAAGATA
>NW_015682345.1:0-210 GCF_001515625.1 Sinocyclocheilus rhinocerous
CCTGTCATAGTGACTTGGACACCACTCACATTTTCATCCAAAAAATTTTAAATTATGGTTTTCTTTGCCAATTTTTACTATGCAACTAGAATTTGCATACAGATGATATACATAGAATAAACATAGAGGACATAGAATATGTGATTTCTTGAGATAATTCATAGTCATAAAGATGGATGCTGATGAATTCTTTTGCTAGTTGAATTGCTT
>NW_015682346.1:0-210 GCF_001515625.1 Sinocyclocheilus rhinocerous
CCGATCACATTAATTGGAGTACGCGAGTAAGTGACTAAGCACGCTGCAGGTGGCTGTAGAGGTACTTCACCGAAGTAATCATCATACATGCTCTTAGGCAGAACCGAAACAGAGGCGCCAGTATCAACGGTCAGTGAAACAGGCCTCTGAATTGCACCAGCTTCAACTTGAACAGTACATTGGAGTTTGGAACTTGCATCTTTATCTTGT
>NW_015682347.1:0-210 GCF_001515625.1 Sinocyclocheilus rhinocerous
AGAGGGGTAATAATTTGGCAGGGGGTCGAAAATGGGCACAACACCTGTACTGCGTACCGGCCCACTTCAAGCACTGACTAAAAATGAGAAACGAGTCTTTTTGCATGAAAGAGATGGCACCTGTGTGAAGGAGTGCCCAGCAGACACATTTAAAGACTCCAGAGGGTGGCGCTGTCTGGCCTGTCACAGCTCCTGTCTGACCTGCCACGG
>NW_015682348.1:0-210 GCF_001515625.1 Sinocyclocheilus rhinocerous
CCGCAGCTTCACCTTTCAGGACGTGTGAGGCACACCCGGCTCAACAGATATGTCTGTGATAGGCTACAATGATCATCACTTAATGCTCTTCACCGAGCGCTTACACAGAAGCAGTGTTGCCAAATTAGCGACTTAACTTTGTCGCTAGATTTAGTGACTTTTCATACCCCCTTAGCGACTTTTTTCCAAAAAAGCGACTAGCGACAAATC
>NW_015682349.1:0-210 GCF_001515625.1 Sinocyclocheilus rhinocerous
ACATGAGATTGGGTGAAACTGTGTGTGTTATGCCCCCTTTAAGATGATGTTTGACTGATTAAAACCTTGTTGGGATTCCGTTAATCAGAATGTCTGAACAAACAAATCAGTAGATGCCACCAAGTCAACTCATCACTCAAGTTACCATCCTTGACTGGCTTCTCTAAACATCACTCCAGACTCAACCAGATCTGAGATCGCACACAACCA
>NW_015682350.1:0-210 GCF_001515625.1 Sinocyclocheilus rhinocerous
CCGGGAATCAGCAGTGAAAAGGATAGCAGCTCACAGCTGTCTAAATTGCTAAAGGGTCGAGCTGAGAAGTGAATTGTGTAGTAGGCCAAAACGTTGACAAAAATGAAAGGAACAGAAGAAAGAGGAGTGAAGACTTCTGGCGGTTTTCCAGGTCCATTTTCAGAATGTCAGCAAGATCGGACTTTGGAAATATTCAGAGATGATATCATG
>NW_015682351.1:0-210 GCF_001515625.1 Sinocyclocheilus rhinocerous
CCGGGAATCAGCAGTGAAAAGGATAGCAGCTCACAGCTGTCTAAAATGCTAAAGGGTCGAGCTGAGAAGTGAATTGTGTAGTAGGCCAAAACGTTGACAAAAATGAAAGGAACAGAAGAAAGAGGAGTGAATACTTCTGGCGGTTTTCCAGGTCCATTTTCAGAGTGTCAGCAAGATCGGACTTTGGAAATATTCAGAGATGATATCATG
>NW_015682352.1:0-210 GCF_001515625.1 Sinocyclocheilus rhinocerous
CAAAAAGTCAGTTCAGGTCAGCGCGGAGGTTAGACCAGCTGCGGTCGAGGGGAGGCGGCGAACCGGCAACAGAATGCCGCTGATGAATCCCAGGGGTGGTAACGAGCGTGGGCAGAGAGGAATAGGACGGACCTGCCGAGGAGAGACAGGCCTGTGAGTAGCGAGAGCCAAGGAAGTGGGCCGACCAGAGCTCTAGGGAGGCAGGAGGGT
>NW_015682353.1:0-210 GCF_001515625.1 Sinocyclocheilus rhinocerous
CAGCTACTCAAATATCTGAAGAAAATGTAAAAATCTTGTTGCTATATTACTTGTGAACCGCTTTCTTTCTCCCTCTTTCTTTCTCTCTCTTGGGTTTTCAGTCACTCTAAAGCAGGCTAATTGGCAGAATGAAGGGTTAGTAGAGCTGAAATCTATTAGCATAGGTCTCAGAGAGCTGCTGAAGCACAAATGCCCAGCACACCTCCTCTC
>NW_015682354.1:0-210 GCF_001515625.1 Sinocyclocheilus rhinocerous
CTAACCACCAAGCCACAGCTCCAAGGCTAAATTTATCACTTTAGACAAGAGAATGTTTTAAGAAGGTTTGATATGTTCTCTAGCTATTATGATTGTACCAAAGCCCAGATTTTGACTGTACATTTAACATATGTTGAAAGCTTTGGAGTCAATCCAGCAGAGCTCTTCACAAACGAAGCCCCATTCTAGTACTTCAGCATCAGAAGCCGC
>NW_015682355.1:0-210 GCF_001515625.1 Sinocyclocheilus rhinocerous
CCGATTCCGATCCCTGGCCGATCGATCGGTGCATCTCTAATTATCATAATGTTACCTATATATGGCAGGGCTCCAGACTGCGACCCTTTTTTCTGCCTGTGCAACTAAATTTTGTGAGCGGTCACAGGTCACAGACCACCGCATTATTTAACTCTTGGAACTAACTTTGGAAAGACATCTACATTTATCTTGAAAAAAGCTTGCAGAAAA
>NW_015682356.1:0-210 GCF_001515625.1 Sinocyclocheilus rhinocerous
ACCTTGCGAACAGAGCCAGAGAACAGTTCTTAAACCGTGTTCTAATTACACGCAATGCAATGCCGCGACATGCGATAAAAGGTATATTTTCCATGTAGGCCTAAATCAGATTTTTTGTCCTAACTAGCTGTGACGGTGACATACAACATTTCTTTTCTAGAAACGGCTTCTATTTCCACGACGTCGCAGCTGGAAAAACAACATACAAAC
>NW_015682357.1:0-210 GCF_001515625.1 Sinocyclocheilus rhinocerous
TGTTTCTTACTCATGAAATGAAATCTTATTTGCAATGCAGAAAGAAAGATTTTAATGTGTTAGAACTGTTATGCCCTGCAAGTTATGTTAAAGCTTCAATGCACATAACTACCATTTTGGAGCTTCTTGGAACGCTAATGCTCTATTAGTGTAAAAAAGCAAATGAAGAGAATGCAAGCCCAAATGTGCGAAAAATGTTCTTTCTGAGTA
>NW_015682358.1:0-210 GCF_001515625.1 Sinocyclocheilus rhinocerous
CACTCACTCGCTCACTCACTGGCTCTCTCACACGCTCACTCACTCACTCACTCACACTCTCACTCACTCGCTCACACTCACTCGCTCACATGCTCACTCGCACGCACACACACTCACTCGCACACTCGCTCACTCGCACACTCGCACACTCACACACACACACACACACACACTCGCACACTCGCACACTCGCACACTCACACACACACA
>NW_015682359.1:0-210 GCF_001515625.1 Sinocyclocheilus rhinocerous
AAATTCGACGAATATTCGAAATTCTATTTTTTTTTGACAGCCCTAGTATATATACAAACATTTGACCAGAAATATACCTCAGATTTTAAAAAACTTTAAAAAAAATTACACACAACATGAGTAAATAGAGGTGACAACATATTGGTTGGGGGAAATTGTATTATTATTTTATTATTATTTGACTCACTCTTGGGACAAAACACGTTCCTC
>NW_015682360.1:0-210 GCF_001515625.1 Sinocyclocheilus rhinocerous
ATTAATGGGTTTTATTTTTAAAATCACAATTTTTTATATATATATATTAATAACTAGTTATATTAATATAGCTCAATATTATAATTTCAATTTCAGTACGAAAATGTTCATGGCCTTAACACCCAATAATTGTCCAGTGCTACATGCTGCCTTCACATGCTATCAGAAATGTCCTACTTCTCACTTCTGAAGAGAAAATTATGACTTTGT
>NW_015682361.1:0-210 GCF_001515625.1 Sinocyclocheilus rhinocerous
TTGTTAATCTGTGTTTAAAATTAAGTGGTGCAACACAACTCGATTAAAAATAAAACCCAGATCAACAAATCCTTGATTAGCTCTAAGCTTTGCTTAATTTAATCCTTGTTGGTGCAACCCACCCTTAGTGTTTGATAACTTTATTCAATTTCTGTATATTTTCTATACTTGCTGAAGGGCACAGGTAGCTAAATATGACATTTATTATAA
>NW_015682362.1:0-210 GCF_001515625.1 Sinocyclocheilus rhinocerous
ACTACAGTCCAGCTACTTTTTTGAAAATGTTTTTAGCTACACTATTTTAGAAACTGTTATTTTAGCTCACAATTTACTTTATACTATTACTATAAGTACCTAGCTATCAATAGTGTTAGGTTTGATTAATTTTCTTTTCTATAGGCAGTTTGATTAATTTGGAATAACATACTAGCATACTATACTCTTATTATTTCTGGCTTATAAAAA
>NW_015682363.1:0-210 GCF_001515625.1 Sinocyclocheilus rhinocerous
CTCATTAAACTGCCGCACTGATTCTGTGTCTTCCTCGCCGCTGTAATCTCTCTGTTAGTGTGGATGTTGTTTGATCCTGATGAGAGGCACAGAAATGTATAATGTTTCAAATATTTTCCTCTAAGCATTTTGATTCTCTTCTCCACCTTAAATTGATCTGAGACTGGTGTTTGAATAATTGACACTAGAGGTGATACAAAAGAGTAACAC
>NW_015682364.1:0-210 GCF_001515625.1 Sinocyclocheilus rhinocerous
TTTATATATTTGCATCTGTAGATTTCAGATGAAATACATGTCTTTGAAGGCCGCGAGTTTTTTCTCCTCCACTTTTCTTCTCACATTTTTTTTTTGCTAGTTGACTTGTTGCATTTACTGATTTATGTATTGATAAAAAGAGAAATAAACCAAAATAAACATTTTAAAAAAGTCACTTTTTTTTTTTGAAAGACAGGTTTTATTGTTTTG
>NW_015682365.1:0-210 GCF_001515625.1 Sinocyclocheilus rhinocerous
CTCTATTTTTCTAACCCTTTTGAAAGTGCAATATGTTACAGTACAACATGCATTGAGGAATCAAAACACCAGATCACTTGGGCTGGGAGAAATAGATAGAATAGAGCATCTGAGACCAATTGTGTTAGCTGAAGTCACAGGTCCCATGATGTATATAACATAAACTGAGCGTGTATCTATAAAAAGGGGAGAGTAAGATGTAAAGAAATG
>NW_015682366.1:0-210 GCF_001515625.1 Sinocyclocheilus rhinocerous
CTCTCACAGACACACACACACTCTCTCACAGACACACACACACACTCTCTCACAGACACACACACACACATTCTCACAGACGCGCACACACACTCTCACAGACACACACACACTCGCTCTAAATGAGGACATATAGCTGAATGAAAATGAAATGAGAATGAAAATAACCCAAACCTATTGCTAAAATGTATTTGTTTTACCATAACCATA
>NW_015682367.1:0-210 GCF_001515625.1 Sinocyclocheilus rhinocerous
GTGTTATTCCATTCAGTGGTTGCTTAGTAATTTGATTATGAATTTATTTGTGGGGGGAGGGGTGTACCGCGGGCGGGTTAAATTGGAAAATCACTGTAAGGTAAAAACAAGTAAATTTCACTCAAAGGGAATTTATTATATTTATAGGGAATTTTTACAGAATCAATGTTCCCTTTCAAGGGAACTTCGAACTGCATCCTCTAGGGGTCG
>NW_015682368.1:0-210 GCF_001515625.1 Sinocyclocheilus rhinocerous
CTCTTTACGGGAATATTGGGTTTCATCCTGTTTTCAGTAAAAATTATCTCCAATGGATGGCAGGAACAATGAACACAGTCATTCTGCTTCATCTGATCTCAGTCCATGATCACTGTAGGCAAGTCATGGGGGCCTCAGCAGACTCTAGGTGGTAATATAAGAAAGCCTTGAGTATAATCTAATAATTCATGTCATAAAAGGTCTTTTTAA
>NW_015682369.1:0-210 GCF_001515625.1 Sinocyclocheilus rhinocerous
CTCTTTACGGGAATATTGGGTTTCATCCTGTTTTCAGTAAAAATTCTCTCCAATGGATGGCAGGAACAATGAACACAGTCATTCTGCTTCATCTGATCTCAGTCCATGATCACTGTAGGTAAGTCATGGGGGCCTCAGCAGACTCTAGGTGGTAATATAAGAAAACCTTGAGTATAATCTAATAATTCATGTCATAAAAGGTCTTTTTAA
>NW_015682370.1:0-210 GCF_001515625.1 Sinocyclocheilus rhinocerous
CTCCGTCAAGCGATCTGTGATATTTTTCAGTTCATCTCGATGGATTCGCAGCGCACCTGTGTTTGACGTATCGTAAACTCTAGAGTGAAGGCGCACGACTCGCCATCACTTTGCTTTTTTTCTCGCACGCAAAGAGGGAGAACGAAAAAGAGAGTGTTACATATTATGCAGAATTGACGCACTACATGTAAACGATATTCTTTGTTGTAT
>NW_015682371.1:0-210 GCF_001515625.1 Sinocyclocheilus rhinocerous
CTCTTTTAAAAATGCATTGAGAAAACTGACACTCAACCTCCAAAACCATCCTTTGAAGTCTGAGCTACTTCTGCAAATGCTGATTTGTTTTTTCCTTTTTTCCCTGACGCTGCAGTAACGTGCAAATAAGGGGGTAGAGAACCCTCACCCGTTTCAAAATCCAAACCCTAATGCATTTCAAACCATGTTTATCAACCTCACTCACTTACA
>NW_015682372.1:0-210 GCF_001515625.1 Sinocyclocheilus rhinocerous
AACCATATAGTAAGTACATGTAGTTAATTAATATTACTTAAATGTGTAATTACACTTAAAGTGTAACCCTATATCCATGTGGCAAAACATCGATTAATATTAATGAACCTGACGTGGATGCAGTAAGGTTTGAGACGTTAAGACACCAAACTAAAGTAAAAGCTCTTATAATAACTGTTATGCATGGCTCTGTTCAATGACTTGCTGTCG
>NW_015682373.1:0-210 GCF_001515625.1 Sinocyclocheilus rhinocerous
CTCGTCACGGCCAGGAGAGCCGCCCCTTCTTCCGTCGGATTAAATTCCCTCGTCACGGCCAGGAGTGCCGTTCCTTCTTCAGTGGGATTAAGTTCCCTTGTCCCTTAGCCGGCACCTTGTCCCAGCCAGGAGAGCAGCTCCTTCTTCAGTCGGATTAAGTCCCCTAGTCACGGCCAGGAGTGCTGTTCCTTTTTTAATCGAAAGAAGTTT
>NW_015682374.1:0-210 GCF_001515625.1 Sinocyclocheilus rhinocerous
TGCTTCTTCCTCCCGGGTTTCGGCACCAGTGTGATAAAGTTCGTTAGGGGAAAGGAAGAAGTCTGAGTCGGCGTGACTGAGGCTCGTGGAATTTTATTTAGCTCGCCCAAAAATCATAAGCATTGGCGTGATCACACGCATCAAACAACATAAACTCAGAGCACTTTGGCTGTATTCTCGGTCACTTGGGCCACGAGTCCTCAGTCGGTC
>NW_015682375.1:0-210 GCF_001515625.1 Sinocyclocheilus rhinocerous
CCAGATCTTTACCAAATAATAAATCGCCCAATTTAATCTGATGGAAGTCATCTAGTTTGTATTTTGGGATGCCATAAGAATCGTATTTCCTTACAAATCAATTGAATCTCTTAATTTTTGGCCACTAAGATCAATTGTGGTCAGAAAGGCCCATTAACATATTAAAAGTTTTTTCAAATTCTCTCTGCTGGGTTACTAAAAATTAAATCA
>NW_015682376.1:0-210 GCF_001515625.1 Sinocyclocheilus rhinocerous
AAGGCCACGGCTCAGGCGACTGGCAGGTCTATGGCCAGCCTACTGTTGCTTCAGCGCCACTTATGGCTGAACCTTACTGAGATCAAGGAGGCGGATAAGGTCCCTTTCCTCGACTCCCCGGTTTCCCCCACTTGTCTGTTCGGACCTGCAGTCGAGGGTTTCGCAGAGTGCCTCACTGCTGCACAGAAGTTGTCCCAAGTGATGCAACAC
>NW_015682377.1:0-210 GCF_001515625.1 Sinocyclocheilus rhinocerous
ATTACAATTTAAAATAACTGTTTTCTATTTAAATATGTTTTAAAAATCATTTATTCCTGTGAGTTTTACTCCAGTCTTCAGTGTCACATGATCCTTCAGAAAATCATGATGATCATTATCACAGTCATCACAATATTTTTGCGCAAACCATTTTTTAGGATTCTTTGATAAATATAAAAATCAAAAGAACTGCTTTTATTTGAAAAAAAA
>NW_015682378.1:0-210 GCF_001515625.1 Sinocyclocheilus rhinocerous
AACCCTTTGTGTGCTGTCTGAACATTTCCTGAAGGATGGTTGGTGTTTAGAAACCTTCAGTCTGGCACAAAAAAGGATGCAAGTGGACCTTGAAGACATTCTGGTGGTGCTGGTTGTAGGGAACATACCGCAGTACAGGTTACTAAAGTACAAGCAAGTGAGATCCTACATTGAGAACAGAAGATACCTTCTGTGGCCCGATGACAGCCA
>NW_015682379.1:0-210 GCF_001515625.1 Sinocyclocheilus rhinocerous
CTTCTCTGCATCTTCTGTGCTGTTAGCTTTGCTGTTCTCTGTGGAGGTGGTGTTCTTGTCTTTAGCCTTATCTTTAGGCTTTGGTTTGGCAAACTTTGCTTTGTTCAGCAGGTAGTTGACCTCCCTGTCCAAGAGGGAACGCTTAGCGTCAATATCCTTAGAAAGCAGAATAGGTTTCTCTGTTGGGGACAATTTGTCCTGTTCTGCAAC
>NW_015682380.1:0-210 GCF_001515625.1 Sinocyclocheilus rhinocerous
CTTCCACATAGAAACTCCGTGTCCAGTGGAACACAATCCAGGCACATAATGACAGCCTCTCCAGCATGGCATTTGTTGCAAATGTGCTCGATGACTCTTTCAGCAGAGAGTTTGGCATCAAGGAGCACTGGCCTAGCTGTTTTTGCTCTTACATCAGCAAACACTTGTCGTTGTGCCCACACTGTCTTTTCTGTTGCCACCGGATACTCA
>NW_015682381.1:0-210 GCF_001515625.1 Sinocyclocheilus rhinocerous
ATCTATCTATCTATCTGTCTGTCTGTCTGTCTATCTATCTATCTGCCAGAGGAGTCTAATAATGTTCTCGACAACAACCCAGCAGCAGGTCTGGCCAGGGGTTTGGCCAAGGCCTGGGAGCTCTATGGATCTGAAAGGTGTGTTTTAAAATTTGGCAAAGCTGAATTTTCAGAAATCATTCTAATATGCTGATTTGATGCTCAAGAAACA
>NW_015682382.1:0-210 GCF_001515625.1 Sinocyclocheilus rhinocerous
ACAAGCTGTTACTGTGTTGTATGCAAAAAGAAATATTCAAAAAGAGGGTGGATTTAAAACATGAACACTTGACTTCAAAAAGACAGCATTTCAGCATCAAAGCAGCATTGCTAAGAGAACATCCTCCATAGTAAATCATTTTTCAAACTATGAATCAAAACATTCTGTTAAAAAGATTTTTGAATCTTGAAGATTGTTGAATCAATAAGA
>NW_015682383.1:0-210 GCF_001515625.1 Sinocyclocheilus rhinocerous
CTTTAATGCTTGTACTTCAGACTCTCCATGGGTATCAGCTCTTTTTTCCTGCTTGTCTTTCGGATCAATCCTCATGGAAGACACAGAAACAGTGTTTGGATCTTCCCCAAATCTGGATCTTAGCTCCTGAATTTCTGCTTGGAGTTGTCGGATTACAGAGTCTAATTTATCATCCTGCTTCAGCTGAATGGGCTTCACGGACGCATTGAT
>NW_015682384.1:0-210 GCF_001515625.1 Sinocyclocheilus rhinocerous
GCTCTGTTTATCTATCTGTCTGCCTGCCTGTGTAACCTTAATATCGCTTTACCTAACTTTTTTGTCTCCCTTTACAGTATCAATTTCCAGCTGGTTGCAAGGACTTCTGTGGTAAGCTTGTTTTATTACTTCAGTGCTCTATGTCTATGTCAAACAAGTAGTGTGAAATGAAGTGTTTTTTTAACATTCAGTTTAATTGGTTTAATACTC
>NW_015682385.1:0-210 GCF_001515625.1 Sinocyclocheilus rhinocerous
TAACCACACACACACACACACAAATACTTTTATTTTTGAAATACTTCTTTGACTCTGGCACACAATTGCACAGTGCCGAGACCTGGAGAACCAGCACAATGAACAGCAGCTTGAGATTGTCTTAGCAACACTGGAGAAGGTGGTCAAAAATGAGCTAGAGGAGGAAACCAAGTCTCTGCCTTTCTCACACAGAACAACCTCCTTGACAGC
>NW_015682386.1:0-210 GCF_001515625.1 Sinocyclocheilus rhinocerous
CTTTCAGATCCCCACAATATGGTCATTGTCCGGCGGTGAATAACGTGGCCACTCCGGCGATGTGGGCCGCTTCTCGGGCTTTGACTATGAACCAGATTTCTTTCTTCAGCGTGAAAGAAGTCTAATCCATGTAAATATGGGGATTCTGTAGATAGAGCTTTCGCCGCAGAGGGGAGGAGGAGGAGGGGGGGTTGAGAGGGAGGGTCAGCA
>NW_015682387.1:0-210 GCF_001515625.1 Sinocyclocheilus rhinocerous
CTTTGTATTTTAGGTCAGAAACTTCAAATACATGCAAGTATGGTCCAAATAGCTGTAAACTCTCAAGAGGATACAAGGTTTTAAAGTCTTTCTGGCAACTTTTCACTTGTGTGTGACATCTTAGACCACGCTCTTCAAATTCCAAATCACAGAGAATATTTAAGCGCTAATTCTCTAATGAAGGCAAGACTTTTGAACACTCACATTCCA
>NW_015682388.1:0-210 GCF_001515625.1 Sinocyclocheilus rhinocerous
AAAAAAAGAAGTTTCCTGAACTGTGCAGTGGCACATAACACTGGAAACCAAGTTGCTTTTATGAATGTTTCACTAATTTTAACCTTACTTTGCTATGTGTTTAACTACTAATCAGTTAAATACTGCATGTTTCTTGCTGTTATTAAACACTGAATTGATTATCATATTTTATTGAATCAAATATTCATATGCTGGTCAGCAATGGGAAGA
>NW_015682389.1:0-210 GCF_001515625.1 Sinocyclocheilus rhinocerous
CTGCGACTAAGCGACTAAAAAAATGTTGATCGACCAAGCCTCTTCTGGTCGAATAACGATTAGTCGACTATTAGGGGGCAGCCCTACTTTGAATAAAAGCATCTGCCAAATGCATAAATGTAAATGCAAAAATCATAATTTACTCACTGTTATGTTCCAAACTAGTATGACTTTGCTGTATTTAAACTAGTGCTGTCAAATGATTAATCG
>NW_015682390.1:0-210 GCF_001515625.1 Sinocyclocheilus rhinocerous
CTGAACACCAAAAACTAGTTGCAATAGTTTGTTGTTGGATCACGATCCACTACAGGTGTTCAGTAACTTCTTGGATGCAATTCCAGTTTATTCCAAACCCACAACATTATTACTCCGTAAACTCCCACTGCCTGCAAACAATGATGTTTCCCACCTGCTCTCTCTTAATGCATCTGCAATCTCACATATTATTTCCTTTCCTCACAGAGC
>NW_015682391.1:0-210 GCF_001515625.1 Sinocyclocheilus rhinocerous
CTTGCTCACAAAATCCCAGGAAATGGTGCATGAACATTGTCATTAAGTGTAGTTTCATTTCCTTGACAGTGGTCCAATTGTTTAAAGGAAATTATGGTTCATAATCTTGTTCATAAAGCACATGATCTGCTCGCCTCCAGAAACATTTTTACGGGTGGGAAGCACTCAATTAATCTATGGTTACCAAATTGGATTACAATTTTAAAATTC
>NW_015682392.1:0-210 GCF_001515625.1 Sinocyclocheilus rhinocerous
ATATATGTATTTTTAATATATTAATATTTTTTAAATCAAATTATTTTTTATATTAATTCATTTTTAATTTTTAAAAATTCTGATTTAGTAAATATTATGTAAAATAAATATATTTTTAATTGCACCATGTATTATTTACTTATTATTTATAATGTGTGTACCAACGGTTTTATATCGGCCATCAGCCACCCTGCTATTGACATTGGCCAA
>NW_015682393.1:0-210 GCF_001515625.1 Sinocyclocheilus rhinocerous
CACACAACGCACTGAACAATATGTTATTGACCAAACCAAAGTACGAGAGACAGAACTCCAGCTGTGTGATGTCCCTGCAAAAACAGAACCAAGCCCAAGTTACAGCATTTCAGCTTCACATCTCAAACCTGAAGCCAAACCTTTCCTTTCACGACAAACCAGTGTTGCTTTCCAACCTACTGATACTACCTCACAGCAGCCATGCATCTA
>NW_015682394.1:0-210 GCF_001515625.1 Sinocyclocheilus rhinocerous
CCTGTATTTTTGATCAAATAAATGCAGCCTCGATGAGCAGAAGAAGCTCCTGTAAAAACATTAAAAATCGTTCTGATCCCAATCTTTTGACCGGTAGTGTATATATATATGTATACTGTATATATATTAGGGGTATAACTGAACACAAACATGACGTACCTCGGGTTGACGTCACGGTTCGGTATGGTTTCGGTACAGCAGGGGGAAAAA
>NW_015682395.1:0-210 GCF_001515625.1 Sinocyclocheilus rhinocerous
CTGACGGCACCCATTCACTGCAGATCATCCATTGCTGAGACACTGGTGCAATGCCTGAGGGTGAACATTTTTGGCAAATTTAAATTTTTGGCTGAACTATTGCTTTAATAGTTTGCAGTCGCTGTACGCAGTGATGAGAGAAGAGACTCTTTCTGTAAATCTGTCCTTCAGAACCTTCAACCAGCGTCTGCAGACTCACAAACAATGACG
>NW_015682396.1:0-210 GCF_001515625.1 Sinocyclocheilus rhinocerous
CTGAGCAGAACAACATACGGAGACAAGGCCGAGGAGTTGTGGGAGCGATTTTGCGGAAGAGATGCTTTGGACTCTCTCTGCTCCTATAACCCTTGTATTTTTGGCCCTACTGAGAGTCAGATTAAAATGAACCATTATATGTCAACATTATTTTAGACAGTGGGAATTTTCCATTGTGGTTGAGGGCCAGATTGCTCTTATCCTTTGCAC
>NW_015682397.1:0-210 GCF_001515625.1 Sinocyclocheilus rhinocerous
AATTCTCTGAAAAAGAGCTAAGAATAGCCTGAGTGCTGTGAGGGGTGTCCGAGGGGGTGTTGTCTGAGCTACTGTTTTATAGCGCTGATGGATTTGCGAATTATTTGGTATCGCCGCTGTAAAAAACAGAAAGCTTAGCGACTTGCTTTGTGACAGCAGCCTGCAATTTATTAAAGATGGTCTGGGACACCTCAGGGGGTATGATGATTT
>NW_015682398.1:0-210 GCF_001515625.1 Sinocyclocheilus rhinocerous
CTCTCTCTCTCTCTCTCTCTCTATATATATATATGTATGTATGTAATGAAAAACAAGGCAAAAATACTAAATCTTCTTTTCTTATCAGAATTAAGTATTTTTAAAACTAGAAAAATGTGTCCATGGAGTAAGAAAAATAATCTTAATTGTTTTGAATTTAGAATGAAGGGCCCTATTTTAATGATCTAAGCGCATGGTCTAAAGCGCACG
>NW_015682399.1:0-210 GCF_001515625.1 Sinocyclocheilus rhinocerous
CGTTAAATATCGCATGCGATTTATCGTGCAGCCCTAGTGCAGATGGTTGAGAGCTCTATAGTGGGACAGGCCAAGTTCACATTCTTAAAGATGTTTGATGTCGACTTTTTTGTGCTAGATTCATTTTAGGATGTATAATATTGTTTTATCAAACATAAACAACATAACCCCCCAAAAGTGAACCGTACCGAGCCGTACCATGCAGTGGAA
>NW_015682400.1:0-210 GCF_001515625.1 Sinocyclocheilus rhinocerous
CTGTAGAGGCGATGCACAAATAATATCATAAAGAGTGCAACAGCATATTTATGAGCGAACAAATGTTCAGTCTTGTTTGTTCTGCCACCCATGAAACCTGCGGCATGTCACTTCGACAAAAACTTCGAAACCGTTCAAATGCAGTCGTGTTTTAGCGTGCATGTCATAATGAGGAAGTCATGGTGACTTAGTTAACTTTGTGTAACAGCG
>NW_015682401.1:0-210 GCF_001515625.1 Sinocyclocheilus rhinocerous
CTGCGGGTAAGAAAGTTTTAATATTCAGCTTTTCTGACAGTTTATTTCTCCATTCTTGCAGGTCTGCAGTGGAGGAGCATATATGTGAATTTAGAGTCTCTCTCGGCATAATATTACATAAATATTACATTTATAATCAATTCTAAATCTACCAGCTGCCCCAGACGTATTTAAAGGGGTCATATGATGTGATTTCAATTTTTCCTTTCT
>NW_015682402.1:0-210 GCF_001515625.1 Sinocyclocheilus rhinocerous
CTGTCTTTTTTGCTTCTTCAGCCAACTTGTCATGGTTACAGAGGTTTGTGTGTGTGAGGAAGAAAGACACTGAAATGTTTAAAATGAGTTAAAAAATAATAATAAGCTTCCTTATTTAATTAAAAGTATGAGCTGCCTTTCAAAAAAATCTAACTTAAAGTCGGAATGAAACGGAAGTTGCGTTTGTCTTTTCTTCTCTACTGTGACGTA
>NW_015682403.1:0-210 GCF_001515625.1 Sinocyclocheilus rhinocerous
CTGCACAATCCGACACAGCCGCCTTGCCGTCGCGAGAGTTTTTTGACACATGTCAGCATAACATCAGAGCAAGTCGGACGTAACTCGGACACTTTTCTAGCCAATCAGAATTTTTTGCTCATAAATACGAGACGCGCATAATAGTATCCAATTGCAGAGGTGCAGCCCTGATGAATAGAGAAGCGTGACACGTTGAAAAAGCTGCGAGGC
>NW_015682404.1:0-210 GCF_001515625.1 Sinocyclocheilus rhinocerous
ATACTTCAAATCTTAACAGTATATATTTTAAGAAAAACTGTACTTATGCAGAAAAAAGTGCACTTTGTAATCATTTCCAATTAACTCCTTCCCCACCATTGATGGAATTTTCCAGCTTTCTGTGTTTTCACTTTTATACGGTAGGAGGCACTATTACGCATCTTTGGAAAGAATACTGAATATCTGGATCAAACACACGAAGAAAAAGCA
>NW_015682405.1:0-210 GCF_001515625.1 Sinocyclocheilus rhinocerous
CTGTCCGGCTCGCCTGCATTCTGACCAGGGCAGATGTTTTGAGGCGTGATCAAAGAGCTTTGCAGGATCTATGGTATAGGAAAAAGTCGTACAAGCCCATGCCATCCACAGGGAAACTCTCAATGTGAGAGATTTAATCGTACCATGCACAACTTGTTAAGAACATTGCCTCCAGAGAAGAAGAGAGATTGGAAGACTCACCTTCCGGAG
>NW_015682406.1:0-210 GCF_001515625.1 Sinocyclocheilus rhinocerous
CTGTTCTACTGTTGCTTTTAAATAGGTGTTAACTTGTAGTTGTCTCTTTTCACCCTAGACCTGAAAGAAGAGCGTGAAGAACTGAATAAAATGCAAGATAAGGATCAGTATAAGAAACATAATTTCACGCCCGGACAAAAATCATTTAGTTGCTCACAGACTGCAAAGACTTCTTCACAAAAAAGAGTTCAGAAGGCCAGATCTAGAAGT
>NW_015682407.1:0-210 GCF_001515625.1 Sinocyclocheilus rhinocerous
AAAGAAGCGTCTAAAAGCGGAAGTTCGGTTAATAGCGCAGACAACCTAAAGTGTCTGTGTGTCTCTGCATTAATCACGGCCGGAGAGGAACATGAACCCATTGGATGCTTCTTTTGATGAAGCCGCTGGTGTGGCGTGTAATTTCCCTGAGAAGCGCGACCGCAATCCCGAAAACAAAACCCTACTAACCGTTTCATGCACGAAGAGCAC
>NW_015682408.1:0-210 GCF_001515625.1 Sinocyclocheilus rhinocerous
ATACTTCAAATCTTAACAGTATATATTTTAAGAAAAACTGTACTTGTGCAGAAAAAAGTGCACTTTGTAATCATTTCCAATTAACTCCTTCCCCACCATTGATGGAATTTTCCGGCTTTCTGTGTTTTCACTTTTATACGGTAGGAGGCACTATTACGCATCTTCGGAAAGAATACTGAATATCTGGATCAAACACACGAAGAAAAAGCA
>NW_015682409.1:0-210 GCF_001515625.1 Sinocyclocheilus rhinocerous
GTTTTGGAAAATGCAGCTCAGCAACATTGGATTTGGCAGCGTTTCTCCCAGCTCTTAAGTGAAGAAAGCGTCTCATTGTTGGGTCTGAGCGCATCGTGTGGCACAGTGACTGTGTTTGTCTGAACGACGGCTACACCGCATGCAGTAACGTTACTTACGTTCCCGCCACCAGGAACATGTTTCATATTGTCCTTGGAGCCCAAGCGAGAA
>NW_015682410.1:0-210 GCF_001515625.1 Sinocyclocheilus rhinocerous
TTTGAAATAGATTATTTTTTTCCTGTGGCAATTTCAAATCTTATATTGTCTGGACAATTTAATGCATCCTTATTTAATTAAATATTAATTTCTTTAAAAAAAATTTTTACTGACCCCAGTAGTTTTAATTGTAGTGTATATATGTTTCACATGCAAACAGGAACATGTGTATCAATCATGCAAGCTAACGGTGTTGAAGACGTTACTTTG
>NW_015682411.1:0-210 GCF_001515625.1 Sinocyclocheilus rhinocerous
CTGGGCAGACAGGGTGGTTGGATGATCCTCTCAAACTCCTCTTCCACAAGGGTCTCAGCACTGAACTGCAGTCTGAACTGGCCTGCCGCGATGAGGGTAAATCTCTCGATCAGTTCATTGATCTGGCGATTCGCATTGATAATCTCATCCACTCTCGACGACAACCTCATCTCTCCTCGGCTCCCGCTGTCATGACATCGCTGCCACCTG
>NW_015682412.1:0-210 GCF_001515625.1 Sinocyclocheilus rhinocerous
CTGGGTTAGCGATATCTAGGATCTTCTTTTTAGTGACAACACCTTAGCTAATACTACAGCTTTAAAAAAAACATGGGAAAAGGACAAAAAAGATTAAAGGAAAAAAAATGAACAGCACTCTTCCAAAGATACTGAATAAAATGTGTGAAATGTAGTGAAGCAATAATATTATTATCTCACAATTACCGTGAACACTTTTAAAACTGAGAA
>NW_015682413.1:0-210 GCF_001515625.1 Sinocyclocheilus rhinocerous
GCTTGTGTGTGTTAGTCTAGTCCCTTTGTATTGAGAAGTCAAATGAATTGTGGAAAGAAACTGTTACAGTCTGGCTGTGAGGACCCAAATGCTTTGATACCTTTTTCCAGATGACTGGAGGGTGAAGAGTGGGTGAGAGGGGTGTGTGGAATCAGCTACAATGATTTTGCGGATGCAGCGTGTTTTGTAAATGTCCATGTATTGCAATTC
>NW_015682414.1:0-210 GCF_001515625.1 Sinocyclocheilus rhinocerous
GCTTTTACAACAATCAATAATTGGCAAGAAAAAAGAGAGAAAATCTGAAGAAAAAACACCCCGATTCCTTTATAGCATTCCAAATCAGCTGGGGAAGTTGTCATGATTACATGTCAGATTCCAGCAAGATAACAGAATATGCTGCTCTCTCCCCATCAACTTGATACTCCACAGCTGTCATGGCACATACATGTTCTCCATCACCCTTGC
>NW_015682415.1:0-210 GCF_001515625.1 Sinocyclocheilus rhinocerous
CTGCGTATGCAAATCTTTTTGACGTCATTCTACCTTCATAGTTTTTGCCCATACAGTGAAAGTCAATGGCATTCACAACAACACTTTTCCTGTTTTCTGCTTTAATGGTTTAATATAACTGGTTTAATATAACAAAAAATAATATCTAATCAATTGAATTCTTAATAATACATGGGTCAAAGACGAAAAAGGGTTTAAGCATAAAAACAA
>NW_015682416.1:0-210 GCF_001515625.1 Sinocyclocheilus rhinocerous
GTTCGGATGAAGGACCGTATGCAGCCTCCACTTCCTCTACTATGCGGGCATAATCCCAACGGCTGGACCTGGGGTTCTTGTGGATCACTGCACCTGCTGCGCCTACTAGACAAAACCTCATCTGCACAGTCATTGTCCTTTCAGACCAATGGTTAGCTCTGGCACAATCCTCAAAGCGGTTTAAGAATTCTCTCCATGAAGTAGAGCCAT
>NW_015682417.1:0-210 GCF_001515625.1 Sinocyclocheilus rhinocerous
AAGAGGAGAAATAAAAAGCAATACTTATATATATATATATATATAAGCAATTATATTGATCCGTGTTAATTTGTGAGAACTTACTCAACAACAGATCACGATCAAGATCATTTAGAAAGGGTTTTAAACGACAAAACACACTCATTTACACATTTTTGTGAATCTGAATATCAGATAGTTCATGACATGGTATGCAAGTTTGTGAATATT
>NW_015682418.1:0-210 GCF_001515625.1 Sinocyclocheilus rhinocerous
CGATGGCCTTACTTTAGAATTCTTCATACAGTTTTGGGAGTTTTTAGAACAACCTTTTTTCTTAATGCTTCAAGAATGTATAAAAAATGGAACAATGACTCCTACTATGAAACAAGGGGTGATATCTCTCATTCCCAAACCAGACAAAGATGTAACTATAATTGATAATTGGCGCCCTATCACTCTTCTTAATTTTGATTATAAATTAAT
>NW_015682419.1:0-210 GCF_001515625.1 Sinocyclocheilus rhinocerous
TTTTACAGTCTTTTACCGTTAAATTCTCGGTCATTTTTTACAGTGTAGCCTAATTATATTGAGGCTGATGAAGTGATAGTTAAAGTAATGTAACGTGTTGAGCTTTGTGTCTTCATTGTGCCCGCGACACAGAAGCCTGCTTGTGTGAGGAGGCGATTTTCTCAGCTTCAGAAGAGAGGGAAAGACGGTTAAGGCAAGTAAAGTTCATAA
>NW_015682420.1:0-210 GCF_001515625.1 Sinocyclocheilus rhinocerous
CGAGTGTCATTTGATTCTAATTGGGCCATTGCTTCAATGTGAAAGGTAGCTAATGTAACGGTAGCTTGTCAGTGAACCAAACGGTCATATTCTCATTACATTTCTGACTGAAAGACCTCATTCAGCCTTTGGCCGCAAAAGAGAAGTTACGCTTATAAAAAGGGCAAAAAAAAAAACTAGAAACTCTGATCTGAGTTCAAATACCATTTC
>NW_015682421.1:0-210 GCF_001515625.1 Sinocyclocheilus rhinocerous
CTGTGATATAAACGAACGCTATTGGCTATTTTAAAAAGGGGCGGGTTGCTTGATATGTCCCACCCTGTCTTCCTGTTTCAGTTAAAATGGCGTCAACACATGGAGTAACGCTGCGTGTTTCTAAGCATTTTCAGGGGACCTTTAACTAAAGCTGAGACAATAATTAGCGGTTATGCTAGTACTATGAAATATGTTAATATTTCAATAGTA
>NW_015682422.1:0-210 GCF_001515625.1 Sinocyclocheilus rhinocerous
CGCACATCATTTGGCTGTGAGAAGTGTGCCAGGCCAATGCACATTAAGTGCTTCAAGAAGTTCCATAACGTCTGACGGAGGTGTCATCTAATCCATGAGTTCCATGAGTTCCAAACCAGCACACATTTGTGATTGTTTTTTAATAATTCCACTGTTATGTCTGAGGGAGGTTTCATCTAATCCATGAGTTCCAAACCAGCACACAGTTGT
>NW_015682423.1:0-210 GCF_001515625.1 Sinocyclocheilus rhinocerous
GAAAGGAAAAAATGAAATCGCATCATATGACCCCTTTAAAGTATACTCCTCAGCACTTGGTCACTGTCTAGTGGGCTTTGTTTTCAAGTGCGCCATGAATCTTAGAGCGCCATGATAAACAGCATCTAAAGAATAAAGAAGATATGATGGTGCGAATTGATACACTACGTCACCATAATCAAGTACAGATAAAAAAAGTAGCAGAAACCA
>NW_015682424.1:0-210 GCF_001515625.1 Sinocyclocheilus rhinocerous
CGCTACAGGACAGGTGTGCACTAGGGGGCGCTGCAAACGTCCAAATGGGACCTATAACCAAATAACCAAAAATGTCGTGGGCCATGACTCAAAAACAGTTGCCGTGGTTAAATCAAGTAAAAAAAATAAAAAAACAATACAAAGAAGTAAACACTCAAAAAATTTGGAAAATTAAAAATGGTTAAGCAACCTGCATTAGACTGGAGATGG
>NW_015682425.1:0-210 GCF_001515625.1 Sinocyclocheilus rhinocerous
CGCTGAAGTAGATCTCCACCGTATGAGAGAGGCAGTGCTGATACCAGCAGACCGCGTCCGCTTTAGGAGGAAACTTACACACCTCTATGAAGTCCTCCAGATGTTCCTTCAGGACAGAAACAGTTCAATGTAGACTTTTTTTGCTTTCAGTTCATGTCTGTTTGCATTAAAGGGGTCATATGATGGGATTTCAATTTTTCCTTTCTCTTT
>NW_015682426.1:0-210 GCF_001515625.1 Sinocyclocheilus rhinocerous
CGTAAGCTAAACAGAATCGTGTGTGATTGGTCATAATGCGCAACAATGTAAAAACGACTAAAAGGAAATGTGACGCAACATGATTTAAATTTAATGCCGCAGTCAACACTTTTAATTTTATTTTTACTTTATTCGCGATAGCCGTAATAGATTTAGTTTAAAGTCTTTTTTTTCTTGACCAATTTGGTGATAAAAATTACCAAAATACCA
>NW_015682427.1:0-210 GCF_001515625.1 Sinocyclocheilus rhinocerous
GTGTGAGTGAGTGTGTGTGTGTGTGTGTGTCTGTGTGTGTGTGATTCACCCCGGACTGATGGCCTCCTCAGGAACACTGATGCACGTCTGAGATGGGACACACATCTGAGACTCCTCGAAGTCCTGTCTGCGCCGCGCGTCCATCACCAGCACACTTATACTGGGATCCTTCATCAGCTGGAACAGATCCTTAGCGCTGACGCTTCCTGA
>NW_015682428.1:0-210 GCF_001515625.1 Sinocyclocheilus rhinocerous
GATGATCCTTGTGTCAATGGGATTGACGTATACCGACCTGAGAATCATTTTCTCTGATAATATTTCATCAAGTCATATGTGAGGCAAATGAACAACAACAACAACAATAATAATAATGGAGAGAAAGAGAGAGTTTTTAAGCGGAATTAGCCTCATATTCGATGACGTTTGCATCACTGATTCTATCATATTGCTGTTTATCTCTGTGAA
>NW_015682429.1:0-210 GCF_001515625.1 Sinocyclocheilus rhinocerous
CGTCACGTGTGCTTAGCCTACTGCGTTCACCGTAAAATGCATTTTGTGTGTATATATATATTCATCTTTAGATTTTTATTTATGTATATGGTAATTTTAATATTAATATAGAACGAAAGTTTTTTTTTTAAACAACTGGTATGGTGCCCCCCCCCCGGGAGTTGGTGCCCTACGCAAACTGCGTACAGGGAGCGGCGGTATTGTGTGTGC
>NW_015682430.1:0-210 GCF_001515625.1 Sinocyclocheilus rhinocerous
CGCATCACAGAAATAAATTACAGTTTAACTGATATTCACATAGAACACAGCTTTTTAACACTGTAATAATATTTCACATTTTTTTGTGCGTTTATAGATCCGATCTGTAATGATGCAGAGTGAGGACCGCAAGAGAAAGAAACACGGTGTGAACCCCAGAAGCGTGTCAGACGAGTACAGTCTGCGTGTGAGTACCCTGACCTCTGACCT
>NW_015682431.1:0-210 GCF_001515625.1 Sinocyclocheilus rhinocerous
CGATACTTTTATTTTTGGTACTTGTCGATACAGAGTACCGATACCGATATTTTTATTGCATTTGTACGTTTTTAAAATATTGGGTACAGAAACCAAAAAAGTATGTATAATGTTAACTTCATTTATCAAATAGATACAGTCAAACCAAAATTTAATCAGACACCATCAACATTTGTCACATTATCACAGTTTATTTGCTATAGTTTAGAA
>NW_015682432.1:0-210 GCF_001515625.1 Sinocyclocheilus rhinocerous
TCGGGAGCAGTTTAAAGTTGCCTTCTGTGAAATCCAGTCATTTCAATGGGAATCCACGTGATGTGGAATTTTCCCACACATATTTTGCAATAAGTTCAAGTCGATCGCACAGATTCGACATGGACTGAACATTTTAATAATCTAAAGGAATTAAATTTTGATCCAATTGAAAAGGATGCTGTAATCTGTTTGGCAGTTTTAGCCATGTTA
>NW_015682433.1:0-210 GCF_001515625.1 Sinocyclocheilus rhinocerous
CGAGAACACTAAAACACCCGTTCACACAAAGAACGATAAATAAGCGTCCACACCAACACACTGTTTATTATAAGCGTGCGCTGCAGTTTTGTCTTTTGGTGCTTTAGACTTGCAAAATAAATCTAATATCAAGATAAAAATATTAGAATAAAATCTAACCTTAATATCAGTGTTGGGGAGTAACTAGTTACATGTAACAGAATTACGTAA
>NW_015682434.1:0-210 GCF_001515625.1 Sinocyclocheilus rhinocerous
ACATTTTTTTATATAACTCCGATTGCATTCGTCTGAAAGAAGAAAATCATACACACCTAGGATGGCTTGAGGGTAATTCATTAGTACCAGGGTTATTATGGTATTATAGCCTAACTAAAACCATAAAACCCATTTTTGTTACTTGAAATAAAATAAAATAATATAAAAACCTTAAACTTATTTTATTTCAGCTAGTTGCCAAAAAAAAAA
>NW_015682435.1:0-210 GCF_001515625.1 Sinocyclocheilus rhinocerous
CGTGGATGGAAAACATTAGATTAAAGCATTAATATCATTAACAGAACCTATGGAAAAGGTACACTTGTTGGTTCCACATCAAAGGTGGCCTTACCCAACTTACCCAACGGATATATTCCTGTTATTCAACAATTTCAACCATCCCCAGGCTGATCAAGATGACACTGTTTTTCCCAGAATATCTTAAAATATCACTGTCACATCTATTGG
>NW_015682436.1:0-210 GCF_001515625.1 Sinocyclocheilus rhinocerous
CGGACGCTTCTGTCACTATGGCAACACCGCGACGTTCGTCACCACGTGATTTTACATATATAAAACTCACTCCAGCATAGAAATTATTTCCAGTGGTAAAGGCTTACATGATGATATAAAAATACCGTTATAAAGTCCATTATGTATTTACAGCCACTATATAGCAGATATATTGAGAATTCTGGTCGATTACTTTATTAGAATTATCAA
>NW_015682437.1:0-210 GCF_001515625.1 Sinocyclocheilus rhinocerous
CTTCATTCTGCCCTCTCAAATCCCGCCTCTCCCAATCTTCCTACCTTTCCCCTCATTTGCCAAACATTCTCACACCCTCTCTCGTGACCACCTACCCACCAGCACTTCCGTCCTCTTTCTTATCACGGTCGTCTCTCACTTAATCACTTTTCTCTGCATCCACAATCAAACCCACGAACCCCTGATTCTATCTTATCCGCTTGCTTCTCT
>NW_015682438.1:0-210 GCF_001515625.1 Sinocyclocheilus rhinocerous
TAGCCTATTATTTGGAAAATTTACAAAAAATGACAAAAGCACTAAACAAACTAAAACTTAAATTGAAACGAATCCTGACAATATAAAATACTATCTAATTCAAAATGTTTATAAATATTTTAATAGTATAGAAATAATACTAAAAATAAAATTACATTTTATTAATATTTCTAAGTTATGAAAAAATGTTATTTCTAAATGTTCTCAGAA
>NW_015682439.1:0-210 GCF_001515625.1 Sinocyclocheilus rhinocerous
TAAAAAGACTGAAATAGTATTTTACTGTAAAATTTACTCCAATAATCATAATAATAAATAACAAATTCATATTATAAATAAATATGATTTAAAATCATATTTATATATAAAAAAAATCAATACACCAATCAATCAAACAGAAGGTTTTCTTTTGTCATTTTATGGTAAAAATGAATACAGCCAAAAAGAATAAAGCCAGAAAAAGCAGTG
>NW_015682440.1:0-210 GCF_001515625.1 Sinocyclocheilus rhinocerous
AAATGTAATAATAATATCTTTGTATGTGTTTGTGTGTTAGTCATACATATACTGTACACTACCTTTCAAAAGTTTGCAATAATGCTTTAATGATTTTTAATCAATGCATTTATTTGATCAAAAATACAGTAAAAATGCATAATATTTTTATGATATAAATAACTCTTTTCTATGTGAATATATTGTAAACTGTAATTTATTTCTGTGATC
>NW_015682441.1:0-210 GCF_001515625.1 Sinocyclocheilus rhinocerous
CGCCCACTGAAGGCTCGTCAGTAGATCACACGTGCGCTGATAGCGGTGAAGTGAACTAACCCTGGAACATAACCTGCTCCGGAGAAGGTTATCTTCAGAGAGCAAGTTACTATGGTTACTTACATACGCTGAAAGTAACCTCCAATTTTGGAACCTAAAACTGAGGTTATGCCCGGTTCAGACTACACGATTTTAGCCCGATTTTGCCAC
>NW_015682442.1:0-210 GCF_001515625.1 Sinocyclocheilus rhinocerous
TTTTATCATCAAAAATTAAAACATTTGGTTTTCATTTACATTAACAACATTTGTAGTGTGTCTTATAGGCATGGGACGATAACCGGTTTCACGGTATACCGCGGTTTGGAAAAGTTACGGTTTCAAAACCACTACAATTTTCCGTTGTACCGTTCCTGCGGTATGCAGTTTTTTTTTTACGTGTCATCAAAGACGGAAAGTGCAGGACTC
>NW_015682443.1:0-210 GCF_001515625.1 Sinocyclocheilus rhinocerous
TAAAATAATGGAAATTATCATGCACAATTAAATATAAAAAAAAAAACTCTAAAATCATCCTATAACCAATAAATTGATGATATTAAAATTCTATTTTTTTTCCCAAATAAAAAATAAAATGTAAAATCAAAAGCTTTAAATGCTACAAAATGAATTCAGGCATCACAACATTATAAACGTGCAGTATGAAAAAATGATACTTATTTTGAG
>NW_015682444.1:0-210 GCF_001515625.1 Sinocyclocheilus rhinocerous
ATTCTGCTGTTTATAAAATAGAAATAAGGCCCTTAAAATAAAAACGATAACATAAAAACTACGAAAGAAATTAAAAAGAAATTGTGCTGTTTATAAAATAGAAATAAGGCCATTAAAATAAAAACTATAACATAAAAACAACAAAAGAAATAAAAAAAATAATTTTGCTGTTTATAAAATAGAAATAAGGCCCTTAAAATAAAAACTATA
>NW_015682445.1:0-210 GCF_001515625.1 Sinocyclocheilus rhinocerous
TAAACTGCCATGTCCCCAAGTAAGCTTGCATAACTTCAGCCACAATATAAGTAATAAAAATCAAATTCCAAATTTTCCAATATTGTTGTGTATTCTTATTTATAATATTCCTCAACAAAATATTTTTTTGTTATTTATACATTTTTAATGCTAAAAGTCTTTAATCCTTTAACTGTCACCCCCCATTTTTTAAAATAGGCATGCAGGTGC
>NW_015682446.1:0-210 GCF_001515625.1 Sinocyclocheilus rhinocerous
CGGATCCGAAGCTTGGAGGGTGAGGAGATCATCAGCGGCGAATTGGGGTGACAGTTCAATGTGGGAGGAGGTGGGGGTTTGCGCGCCAGTGGCTTGCTGGCAGCGGGTTATGGCTGCCACTGATGGGTTGGCTGGGAGGGCAGGAAATGTCCAGGACTCTCCATATAATGCACCTGCTTTGGCAAGGGCATCAGTTTGGTCATTGAGATC
>NW_015682447.1:0-210 GCF_001515625.1 Sinocyclocheilus rhinocerous
TTGTGTTCAGCATGGTGGGCCGCATTTGAATTCGTGGCGGGCCACATGCGGGCCGCGGGTTGAGAACCACTGCTCTAGATCATAGAAGTGAAGTGTCAAAAAATTAAATATCCTGAATAAAACAACTTGAATAAAGAGTAAATAAACATTTTCTAAAAAAAAAAAAAATTAAATTAAAAAAAAGTGCAAAGTAACAAGTAGAAAAAAGTA
>NW_015682448.1:0-210 GCF_001515625.1 Sinocyclocheilus rhinocerous
CGGAGCTAGTGCAAGACGTGCATTTGTGGTTAAAAGTATATCAATTTGTATATTTTTTTTTAGAAAATAACCGATCGTTTCGCTAGATAAGACCCCTATTCCTCGACTGGCATTGTGTAGAGCCCTTTGAAGCTGCATTGAAATTCAGCTCGTTGGCCACCGTTTAAGTCCATTATATGGAGAAAAATCCTGGAATGTTTTCTTCAAAAA
>NW_015682449.1:0-210 GCF_001515625.1 Sinocyclocheilus rhinocerous
TAAATGTTTACTTATTAATAAATATATACTTATTAATTTAATTAATTATTTGTTTACATAAAATAACTGGGTAATAAGCATAAAAAAAGTTAATTTGCTAAAAACAGGGCCATGAGCACAGAAAGGCACTAGCATGTGTTTTTTTTCTCCCCCCGTGTGTCTGTTGTTGAGAGACGGACTGTATTTAGTATTTAGACTGAGTCATGCTGC
>NW_015682450.1:0-210 GCF_001515625.1 Sinocyclocheilus rhinocerous
TAGTCAGTCATTCATTCCATTTCAGTGCTGATCATTCCGCCATGCGTGCTAGAGAATGTGCTATACTGTGTATTTTGAGAAAGTTTCTTAATTTGGGTCTAAAATGCACTGTATATAAATGCTTGTGCTGTACAATTGTGTTTTGTACAGTATACAATGCAAAACGATTTATAACCAAGACTACATTTGATTGCTTATCAATTGAATCAA